>NC_069499.1:1549963722-1550023722 GCF_027579735.1 Bombina bombina
GGTGACAATGCTTATAGGGAGGGATGTGTTCTTTATTTTTCTTTATTTTTTTGTGATGCTGTTTACAGTAAAGGATCAGAAGTGGGTAATGCAGCATCATTGTTTTTTCTGCTCCTCCTTGATTTATTCCTGATGAGCCGATTGGAGTTTCTCAAACATCGAGAAGTAGAAGGGAGAGTACTGAAGATCATTACAGAGATTAAAGGTGACTGTCCCCTCCCCTATATCAAGTGTGTTTTGTGTTAGATAAGAACCAATAAGGCCCATCAGCTCTACCCATGTCCATCACGTGTACACATACCACCAATACCCATCATATCTACCTATACCCACCACGTCTACCCATACCACCAATACCCATCACGTCTAGCCATGTCCATCGCGTGTACCCATCACGTCTACCCAGTCTACCTATACCCATCACGTCTACCCAGTCTACCTATACCCATCACATCTACCTATACCCATCACATCTACCTATACCCATCACGTCTACCCAGTCTACCTATACCCATCACATCTACCCAGTCTACCTATACCCATCACGTCTACCCAGTCTACCTATATCCATCACGTCTACCCAGTCTACCTATACCCATCACGTCTACCCATACCCATCGCATCTAGCCATATCTATCAGCTCTAGCCATACCCACCAAGTCTCAAACAGCAGAATAAATGTAAGCCTTTTAATTAAATACTGCAAGCTTAGGTTGGTGGCATTTGATTTGGTAACATGCTGTGTTTACTTGCAGAAGCTCTGAGCAGTGGGCAGGGACTGTTGTGGAGTGACAATATGTACCCGGATCTCTATATGCCTACGGCTCAATCGTGGTCACTACACTGGGTTTACAGAGATGGGCAGCTGGTGAACCTCCCAGTTAGCTTGTTGGTAGAGGGTGATGTCATTGCACTAAGGCCAGGGCAGGAATCGTTTGCATCTCTGCGAGGCCTGAAGGTAATCAGCCGAGCGTAAAATGCAGTCAAATAGCTATAGAGTGCAGGGCAGTGTTAAAGGCACATTAACACACCTTGTAATTACCGGACATTTGTATAGTATTACAATAAATAAACTTACCAGCCCAGTGTGAGTGTATTAACACAGAGTTTGTGTTCACATTACGCTTTACTAAAATAATCTTTATTTAGATTGCTGCATTTGTTTTTCAATGGCCAAACTCCCACTACTTGTCGTGTTCGAAGGAGCTAAACCAGACTAGTTACTGCAGTAGACCAGGCTTACCACTGTTATTTTATTATCTTATCTCTGAGGTCAGTTAGGGACTATAGCAGTGAATGTGACATCTGCAGTGTACAATAAACTACAGGCAAAATGAAAAAATAAAGTGCAGAGGTTTTTTACTATGCATAATTAGAAATGTTATATTACAGTTTGATGTCCAGTTAATACAGAGAATATATAATAATAATAACTATAGAGCGCAAGATTATACTATCCCAGAAACCCTGTGTAGCAAAGCAAACTGTATGTGATGGTGCTAAAGAAGTGAGTTTTGACTTGAGTGCATTAATTCGGGGATGGGGAACCTTGGCCCTCCTGATGTTTCAGAACTACATTACCCATGATGCTCTGAAGTCCAGTTGAGCATCATGGGAAGTGTAGTTGTGAAACATAAGGAGGTTCCCTATCCCTGGCATAAATGGTACTAAGCTATTTACTGCCCTCTACAGGATGACGAGCACATAGTACTTGAGCCAGGAGATCTCTTTCCCCCTTTTTCTCCACCGCCTTCCCCCCAAGGTGAGGGTAAGAAGGGTCCTCATGAACCACAGCAACCCCACTTGTTTCGTGTCCTGAAGACCCCTGTGATGGATAATGTGAGGTAAGTGGCCATTGAAACATCTTCTGTCTTAGAAACGGGCTGATTCAGTTTGTAGGCATTGCAGTCACCAGCTGAGGTTCTCTCTCCACCGTGTAGGAACTGGCTGGATCAGGCTCTTTCTCGCCCTGTGACTGCTCTGGATAATGAACGTTTTACAGTTCAGTCAGTAATGTTGTTGCATGTTGTCCCCAGCATTGTGGTAAGTCAGACAGAGGAGTTTCATAAACTAGCTCATTCATAGCAACACAAATGCATTAAGTGACCTTTATTCTTGTTTCTGACACCTGCAGGTTACCTTCCTGATCACCAATGGTTTACGCTTTATCTTCCACGCACCTGGTACTCCCCCAGGGCCCTATGCCCTACTGCAGCTGCAGGTATATGTGCTCTATGGGTAAACCGCATATTGTTTTTGTTTACGCAATCTTATGCACCAATAAGATCCTTTCATGCAACCTGTGTAACTGCAAAACATTTAGTTAAAGGGACCGTATACTGTAAAATAGATTTCCCCTTTAAAATACCACTAAACACAGTAGAATAATGTAATCAATAAATGCATAATAAGACAATGCAAAAACACTTAAAGGGACAGTCTAGTCCAAAATAAACTTTCATGATTCAGAAAGAGAATGTAATTTTTTAACAATTTTCCAATTTACTTGTATCAGCAATTTTGCTTTATTCTCTTGGTATTCTTAGTTGAAAGCTAAACCTAGGAGGTTCATGTGCTAATTTATAAGCCCTTGAAGGCCGCCTCTTCTCTCAGGGCATTTTGACAGTTTTTCACCACTAGAGGGTGTCTGTTCATGTGTGTCATATAGATAACACTGTGCTCATGCACGTGGAGTTCCAGTGAGCCAGCTCTGATTGGCTAAAATGGATGTCTGTCAAAAGAACTGAAATAAGGGGGCAGTTTGCAGAGGCTTAGATAGAAGATAATCACAGAGGTAAAAAGTGTATTTCTATAACTGTGTTGGTTGTGCAAACTGGGGAATGGTAAATAAAGGGATTATCTATATTTTTAAACAATAAAAATTCTGGTGTAGACTATCCCTTTAATTTGAATTTCAAATGAGTAGTAGATTTTTTTTTTCTGTGACAAATGTCAAAGCTAATTGCATTTTCCTTCCTAATGCACCATGTGACAGCTATCAGCCAATCAAAAATTGCATGTATGTATATATATATATATATATATATATATATATATATATATATATATATATATATATATATATATATATAAATCTTGCACATGCTCAGTAAGAGCTGGTGGCTCAGAAAGTGTGTGTATAAAAAGATTGTGTATGTTTAGAAAATGGAAGTAAATTGGAAAGTTGTTTAAAATTGTGTGCGCTATCTGAATGATGAAAGTTTAATTTTGCCTTGATTGTCCCTTTTAATTTGTTTCCAATGATTTGTTATACAAAAGTGGTTCTCTAAATTTATTTTTGTATATGTAATAGCTGATTTTGTCCATTGAAACCAAAACCCATTAAAATGAGTTGAGTTTGCATGGAAATCAGATCTCCTTATTTTTTCACTTTCTTTACACACACATGATTCTTTATCTCTGTATACCAAAGCAATATTGAAAATGAAAATGTTATTGTTTATCTCTTCTGTCTTTCACTGGGAGTGTAATTTCCTCTGCTGGGTTGTTTACACAGCTTTTCTATAGCCTCTACTTAAGTATAGAAACTTTCAGTATAGGTAGGGATACCCCAGGCAAAATCAGCTATTTCAAATGCATATATAAATGTAAAGGAACTATTTGCAAACAATATAATACACTCCAGGCGGTAAAATGGATAAAGGACAGAAAACAAAATGAAGGTGCACTGTCGCAACAATATGCAAAAGTTTTTTTAGGATATTTTGTAAGTTGAGAAAATAGGAATATTTAAAGGGATAGTCTAGTCAAAATAAAACGTATGATTCAGATAGAGCAGCAATTTTAAGCAGTAAGCTTAGGAGCCGGCCTATTGTATGGTTCACCACCTGGGTAGCTTGTTGATTGGTGGCTACATTTAGACACCAATCGACAAGCATTTCCCAGGTGCTGAATCAAAAAATGGGCTGTCTCCTATGCTTACATGCCTGCTTTTTAAAATAAAGATACCAAGAGAACAAAGAAAAATTGATAATAGGAGTAAATTAAAAAGTTGCTTAAAATTGCTGCTCTATCTGAATCATGGAAGTTTTGATTTTGATTAGACTGTCCCTTTAAGTCTATTTTATTATTCTGAATTTGATTTCAGTTTCTGTAAGTTGTTTTTCTACTAAACTACACTGGCAGGGAGATTCTAGTGACCGATACGCATTTTCCTCCCCCCCGCCCCTTTTTCTTGTTTCTTATGAAAATATGATGTAGCGAATTAATTTTAAGGGATGGGAAAGTCAAAATTAAGCTTACATGGTTTAAAAAGAAAATGTAATTTTAAATCTCTTAATTCAGTTAAATTATCAAATTTACTTTGTTCTCTTGTTATCCTTTGTTATCAAGAATATGTACATATCCTACACTATTAGGTGGTAGCTGATGATTGGTGGGTACACTTATTTGTCTCTTGTCACTGGCTCACGTGCTTTATAAATAAGTTACGCACCATTTTACAGGAAGTCAGGACACACATAGCTAAAGGGAAGTTATCTTGACTAACACAGGCTGAAACCCTCTTTCGCTGTGTACAGGTGAATGCACTGTTACCGGTGCTACCTCTGCTGTTCCCTGTGATGTGGATTCTGGTCACTGCTTTGGGAGAGGCTCGTGTCCTTGCGCAAATGAGCAAGATTCCCCCAAGCGCCCTGGTGAGCTCAGTCGTGGCGGTAAGTGGCGAGAGGCAGGTGTGCTGATACCGTCAGTGACAGTCTTCTTTGTCCTATTTCTAGGTGGCCAAATTTTCAGAGGATACCCTCAGCAGCTACACTGAGACCGTCTCTGCTCAGGTAGGTGGCTGATTTATTGGCTGTCTGTTCTCTCCTGGCACACACAATAAAATAATGTCTAGACTAGGGAAACGCTGGCAAGTAGCTGCAGACACCTACTGAGTCTTGTGAGATAATGCATAAAATATACCTCCCTTATGGGTCATTAAAAGAAGTGTATGTGCTGAGCATAGGTGGTTCTATAGCAATACTGTACACCCTCCAAAGGGATTAAAGGAATAGGAAACCCCACAATTTTTCATGATTTGGATAGAACATATCATTTCTTTTTTATGACACGATCAGTCCACCGATCATCTTAATTACTAATGGGATATTCACCTCCTGGTCAGCAGGAGGAGGCAAAGAGCACCACAGCAGAGCTGTTAAATAGCTCCTCCCTTCCCTCCCACCCTAGTCATTCTCTTTGCCTACGTTAGTGATAGGAGATGGCAAAGTGAGGTGTTAGATTAGATTCTTCAATCAAGAGTTTATTATCTTTAAAGTAGTGCAAGATTGTGCTGCTTTGTCCTGGGGCGTAGCCGTCATCCATATCAGTCTCTTCAGTAGGGCTTTGGTGGCTTTAGAGCAATGGGAACTTGTGGGACATAATTCTCACTGCGCCTACCATATTGTTGCTGCCCTAACCCTGAAAACCTGAAGAATATATATTCAGGAATTTCTTTTTCTTCACAGGTCCATGTGGGGGATAGGACCCCTCAAACCTGGTGAACTGCCTTTGCTGTCAGGCAGACATATGAGGTAAGTGCTTGATTTTGTTCCTGTGACACTTTGAGGAAAAGGAGCACTTTTAACATTCAATATATTACATAAGGGGCTTATCGTTGCAGGGCAAACGTAGGCACTTTGGGACAAGTAAGACTCTCAGAGTCTGAGAGAACCAGACAGCGTGTACAGGCACTGGGCTGGGAGATAAGCTTTTGTATGGTGGTTCAGTACTATGGCGTTATTTTTAACACTGTATAACGCCCGGGAGAGTGTTGTCTAGGTTAGCCACGCCCACGAAGGGCGGATCTTCCGTTTTGCACACTTTTTTTTTTTTTCATTTATCATACAGGACAAAAATATCAGAAAGCTGAATAACATTTGTTACCAAACAAATGAATCTAATTGGGCAAAAAGAGGTAAGCAAGAAATACTTGAGGAGCAAATCTCTAAACTACCCCCTATTTTTTTTCCCCTAGAAGCAGCAGAGGCCACTCTTGGAGCTCACTTGTCACACTCATTGGCCGGGGTTTTTTAAGTGAAGCAGGCCACTTGTGGACCTGTTTCTCTCAGTCGCCCCTCCCATAGTTGCTCGGACCTCAAATGGGTCCAGAAGACTCGGGTTGCGAAGGAGGGCAATGAACTAGTAAAATAAAAATGATAGGGTCACTCTTGAACCCTTGATATTACATGAACAGAGGAGAAACATTGCTATAGTAAATGAAATAGGGATAATATTTAGATAGTACAGGTCCCTTTTGGACCTCTAAAACCACAAGACAGGTAATACGATAACGCTATGATGCTGTAGTTATATAGCTAAACTGAGAGAAATAAAATCCCTCTTGGACTCAGTAGTCACTCTTGGGTTCAATAAACTCTATAAGAATAGTTCTGAATTAGGCTTATAAAAACAATCTAATTAGTGAAAAAAAACGACTGCAATGTTTTGCTTAATTATCTCAGGTCAACATGCATACTGTCACATAGATAAAATAGAAGAAATATACTAACACTATGGTGGCAGAGCTAGTACTTGTGACCATGTTGACCACATAATGTTTCACCAAATTGCTTATGATAACATAGTGTTGAGACTCTAACTAGAGCATAGTAAACAAGCATACAGAACATATATGGCACAATAAAAGTTCTTTAGAGACTGTGTTATGTAACGGCTGTATAGTGCTAATTTCTCCATAATAGTGGATTAAATGATAGGGCCCCTGTATGTATATAATCAAACTTAAAAGAAAGAATTCTTACCTATTACAGAGTAACAGGGGAAACAACCTAAGTGGGATTTCCCATATTCTAATACAGACTGCAAATATGTGCATCAGGCTTTAAGACCGTCAAACCATATCACATCATATAAGACAAAAGATACTATTCTAGTACTGACAGGGGAACAAACGTGTGAGGAGATACTGAGTGCAGCTAAGCATTCCCCACACATGAATAATGTTAAGACTATAAAAGACATATTCCCAAATGTGAAGTAGTAGTCCCTCTTGGGGTGCGTAGCTCTAGAGAAGTGAAATTATGGGATGGGAATATATTTAAGGCCATATTAAACGGTTGGAATTATGGTGTGGTGTCTATGGGAACATCCATATTATGATTATTAAAATAAAATGTTAAATTGTCCCCCAAAAACTCTAAGAAAGGTCAGTGCTGAATAAAGGACCATAGTGGTGTGGGACCTAAAACAACTATACAATTATCTAAGCATTATATAGGATAGGGAACAAGCCCAACATAAATACCCCACCAAATAAGTCTCAGAAATTCACATTATGCTGAATAGCAGAGTGCATGAACTATTAGAAAAAACAAACAAACATATCATACATTTTATATTAGTGGAGCAGAGTTAATGAGACATAGAAGTTCCATATAACCTCACACATCCGGTCCATTAAACAACCATCATTCAAGGTTCAGGAGGCCATTTCATGTCAAGGCAGTCCCCCATACATATGACTTATGCACAGCCGTTCAAATGAAGAGAAAGTTAGCCCACCCCTGTCCTGCTATAACTCTCAAGATCTCAATCTTCTGTAAAGATGCTGGCGTTTGGGCAGTATTTAAAGACCTCGAGCAGATCAAGCCGTCCGACCTGTGCGTCGACTCCCCAAAGTTCCAAACTCAGCAGGGTCTGCATGGTGAGCCGCATACACTGATCATCACAGCGCAAGCCGCCAAAGGTAGGGAGCAAACAGACCAAACTTGAGGTACATGTAAATGAAAAGGGGAATAACTGTCTTCCCGCACAATCACCAGTTACTCCATTGCACTCTATAACGGCAGCAATCTGCAGAGGCTCAGTGTACTCAGCTTGCATGCGATCTTCTCTGCCTCTGCATCTACCAACAGATTGCCAATCGCAGCCTGGACCGAGCAAGGTAAGTCGCTCTCTTTGCGAATGGTTCCCCAAAGCAGCTATGCCCGCCCTCTCTCTTAGAGATTTTCCGAGCAGTATAGGGTCTCCCATGGGCAGCACAGTGGTCAGGGAAACCGTCACCTCACGTTGTAGGTCTGATCCCAGAGATACTTGATCATTCTTAGTTCTGCCTTGAAGGGCTGCGGTAAGCACATGTAAAGGGGCCTCACATAGAGCTAAATTCTGGTCAGTCAGGTTAGAGCAGATGTCTTCCACTATGAGGGACCCAGGCTTATCAGGACAATACTGCGATCAACACAGGATAGTACTAGTAAGATCAACCGCAACAACCATAGATCGATTGCGCAGCAGGATGCCATCTATTCTGCTGCAGATTTTATGCTCAAATTCTGCAAAAAGGGCTTAAATCTCTGTGTAGGAAATCACCATTCTGCTTACAACAACAGCTTAAATGAAAGAGTGTAATAGGAGAGGAGAATTTGCTTGTTCTCCTAATACCCAGTCTTCCGGGGGGGTGCTGAGATTTTCCTCCACGAGGGCCGCCTAAAATCTCAGCTTTCCAGTCTGCAAAACTCTGCATCACCCAATATTAGTATAATCCAATCATTAGAATTTGCTTTCTTTCGTGCAATAAGATTCTGTGCTGGATGGCACCTACAATGTTAGATATTCTGGCGGAAAGTATATCTTTCAGGCAGAGCTCACAGATTAGCAGCCATCTTTGGCCAGAGCCTGGACACGCCCCTTTTGCGCACTTTTTCTTAGCGCCTCTATCTGGATTCAGTCTATACCGGGTACACACCGAATGGTTCCTCTGCCTAGAATCGCATGTTTTTCTGATATAAAGAGCAGGCGTTTCTAGGTCAGGAGGGTTGCTGCATCATTTTTCCTATCGAGTCAACAGAAGTCGTTTGCAAGAAGGGAGAGAGAGACTCCGGTCTTGCAGTGAGGTAGGCACCTCAGCAGAGCTGCTGAGGTGTAGGGTGTCTCTTTTTTTCTTGAGTATGATGTTAAAACACTTTTTTCTCACACGCAGTAAAAAAGTTTCACTTTTAAATTTAAAGCGACAGTAACGTTTTTACATAAAAAAAATTTTTTGTCAAAATTTAAAGTTTTTTTTTTTTATTGCATTTTGTTATCTTTGTGATTAAGTATGGACATAGGAGCCTTGCAAAATGTTACTTGCTCCATGTGTTTGGATGCAAATGTGGAACCACCAATCCCTTTCTGTCCCTCATGTATTGAGAGGGCTTTAAGTTATAGGGAAAAGATTTTTCCTGAGCAAAACTTTTCAAAAGCGGATGCTTCCCAAGAGTCTAATGATGAGATTCAAGGTATGCCGCAGCTTTCTCCCCAAGCGTCCCAAACTTTAACGCCCGCTCAAGCAGTGCCCTGTACTTCTGCTCTAGCGGCTGCTGGAGTTACCTTAAAAGACATAGCTACTCTCATGCCTTCCACAATTTCTGATGCGTTGTCTGCTTTCCCAATGCTGCAAGGCAAACGTAAGAGGAAAGCCAGACATGCATCAAGTGAGGTTTCTGATGCAATGGTGGCAATCTCGGAAGTACCCTCCCAAGGAGCTGAGGAGGAGTGTATTGAGGTTCCATCTGAAGGCGAAATTCAAATTCAGAAAGTTCATTGCCTCTGACTGACTCAGAGGTTGTAACTTTTAGGTTTAAACTAGAACACCTCCGCCTGTTGCTCAGGGAGGTTTTGGTTACTTTAGATGACTGTGACTCCACAGTAGTGGTTGTCCCTGTGAAGTCTAGTAAATTGAGTAAGAAGGAACTTCGAAATATCTGTCCAGACGTATTTCCAGTGCCAAAGCGAGCTTCAGAGATTGTTACTAGGGAATGGGAGAGACCATGTATTCCCTTTTCTCCCTCTCCTATTTTTAAGAAGATGTTTCCCATAGCTGACTCTTTCAAGGAGGCTTGGCAAACAGATCCTAAGTTGGAAGGGGCTGTTTCCACCTTAGCCAAGAGAACCACTATTCCCATAGAGGATAGTTGTGCTTTCAAAGACCCTATGGACAAGAAGTTAGAGGGTTTACTTAAAAAGATTTATGTTCACCAGGGTCTGCTTTTGCAGCCAGCTGCGTTCATTGCTACTGTCACTAATGTGGCAGCATATTGGTTTGATGCTCTGTCTGAGTCTCTCATGACTGAGACTTCCTTGGAGGAGATCCAAGACAGGATTAAAGCTCTGAAGCTAGCTAATGCTTTTATTACGGATGCTTCCCTTCAGATTATTAAACTGGGAGCTAAGAGTTCGGAGCTAAGAGTTCGGGTTTTTCTGTCCTAGCCCCCAGAGCCTTATGGTTAAAGCCCTGGTCTGCAGACGTTTCATCTAAGTATAAGCTTCTAGCGATTCCTTACAAGGGGAAAACCTTGTTTGGACCTGGCCTGACGGAAATTATCTCTGATAATTCTTCCTCTTCCTCCTCTAAGCAGGAGCAATCTAAACCTACATAAAGACCCAACCAGTCTTGGAATAAGGGTAAACAATCCAAGAAGCCTGCTATTGAATCCAAAACAGCATGAAGGGCATGCCACCGTTCCGGGACCGGATCTGGTAGGGGGCAGACTTTCCTTCTTCGTTCAGGCTTGGGTTCAGGACGTTCAGGATCCCTGGGCAATGGAAATAGTGTCTCAGGGATACAACTTGGAGTTCAAAGGTTTTCCTCCCAGAGGCAGGTTTCTTCTTTCAAGATTATCTGCAGACCAGACAAAGGGAGAGGCGTTCTTACATTGTGTAGGAGACCTCTCTGCCCTGGGAGGGATTGTTCCCGTCCCAGTACAGGAACAGGGTCAGGGTTTTTATTCCAATCTGTTTGTGGTTCCCAAAAAGGAGGGAACCTTCAGATTAATTTTGGAACTAAAGAGTCTAAACAAATTTCTCAGGGTTTCGTCCTTCAGGATGGAAACTATTTGTTCCATTCTTCCCTTAATCCAGGAGGGTCCATTCATGACAACTGTGGATTTAAAGGACTCGTACTTACATGTCCCTATTCACAGGGATCATCACAAGTTCCGAAGATTTGCCTTCCAAGAGAAACACACTTTCAGTTCTTGGCTCTTCCTTTCGGCCTGGCCACTGCTCCCAGAATCTCCACAAAAGTTCTGGGGTCTCTGTTGGCGGTACTTCGGTCACGGGGCATAGGGATGGCACCTTATCTGGACCACATTCTAGTCCAGGCGCCATCTTTTCAACAAGCAAGATTCCACACCGACATAGTGTTATCTTTCCTGAGAACTCACGGTTGGAAGGTAAATTTGGGAAAGAGTTCCCTAGTTCCAGACACAAGAGTCACTTTCTTGGGAACCATAATAGACTCCTTGTCCATGAAGATTTTTCTGACAGAAATTAGGAAATCAAAGATTTTCGATACTTGTCTAGTCCTTCAGTCCACTCCTCGGCTGTCAGTTGCTCAGTGCATGGAGTTAACCGGGCTAATGGTGGCGGCAATGGACATCATCCCGTTTGCTCGTTTTCATCTCAGACCTCTGCAGTTAAACATGCTTAGGCAATGGAACGGAGATTATGCAGACTTGTCTCCTCGAATAACTCTGCAGCAGGAGACAAGGGACTCTCTTCAATGGTAGTTGTCTCTGGATCATCTCTCCCAGGGAACCTGCTTTCGCAGACCATCTTGGGTGATTGTGACAACAGACGCCAGCCTTTTGGGGTGGGGAGCAGTCTGGGGCTCTCTCAAGGCGCAGGGAGTTTGGACTCAGTCTGTTCTTCTTATAAACATTTTAGAACTGAGTGCAATCTTCAATGCCCTTCTGGCCTGGCCCCAGTTAGCCTCTCTCCGGTTTATCAGGTTCCAGTCGGACAACATAACTTCAGTGGCTTTCATCAATCATCAAGCAGGAACGAGGAGTTCCTTAGCGATGACAGAGGTAGCCAAAATAATCCAGTGGGCAGAAGCCCACTCTTGTTACCTATCAGCGATCCACATTCCAGGGGTGGACAATTGGGAGGCAAATTTCTTGAGCAGGCAAACTTTTCATCCAGGGGAGTGGGAACTCCATCCGGAAGTGTTCTCATACATAATTCTCAAGTGGGATCAACCGGAATTGGATCTCATGGCATCTCGACAGAATGCCAAGCTCCCGAGATAAGGATCGAGGTCCAGGGACCCCAGGCGGAACTGATAGATGCTTTGGCGGTCCCTTGGACCTTCAGTCTAGCATACCTATTTCCTACGTTTGTTCTTCTTCCTCTGGTAATTGCTTGAATCAAACAGGAGAGAGCGTCGGTGATCCTCATAGCTCCGGCCTGGCCTTGCAGGATTTGGTATGCGGATCTGGTGGAGATGGCATCTCTGCTACCTTGGAGACTTCCATTGAGGAAGGACCTTCTGATTCAGGGGCCCTTCCTTCACCCAAATCTAGTTTCTCTGATGCTGACTGCTTGGAGATTGAACGCTTAATTTTATTCAAGCGGGGATTTTCTGATTCGGTCATAGAGACCATGATTCAGGCTCGTAAGCCTGTGACTAGAAGGATTTACCATAAAATTTGGCGTAAATACTTTTATTGGTGTGAATCCAAGGGCTACTCATGGAGTAGGGTTAGGATTCCTAGAATTTTGTCTTTTCTCCAAGAGGGTTTGGAGAAGGTTTTAGCGACGAGTTCCCTAAAGGGTCAGATCTCGTCTTTATCTATCTATTTTGTTACACAAACGTCTGGAGGATGTCCCAGATGCTCAATCATTCCGTCAGGCCTTGGTCAGGATCAGGCCTGTGTTCAAACCAGTTACTCCTCCCTTCATGGAGTCTTAATTTAGTTCTCAAAGTTCCTCAAGGGGCTCCGTTTGAGCCTATGCATTCCTTAGATATAAAGTTGTTATCTTGGAAAGTTTTATTTCTTGTTGCTATTTCTTCTGCTCGGAGAGTGTCAGAGCTCTCAGCATTACAGTATCAGTCTCCTTATCTTATTTTCTATTCAGATAAGGTAGTTTTACGTACTAAATTAGGATTTCTTCCTAAGGTTGTTTCTGATCGGAACATTAATCAGGAGATTGTTGTTCCTTCGTTGAGTCCTAATCCTTCTTCTCAGAATTAAAGACTTCTGTACAATTTGGACGTGGTCCGTGCTTTAAAGTTTTACTTACAGGCGACTAAGGACTTTTCTTTTGGCTGAAGAGTATCATACGTTTTGCATATGAGACTGCTGGACAGCAGCCTCCCGAGAGAGTTACCGCTCATTCCACGAGGGCTGTTGCTTCCTCATGGGCGTTCAAAAATGAAGCTTCTGTGGAACAGATTTGCAAGGCTTCAACTTGGTCCTCTCTTCACACTTTTTCAAAGTTCTACAAATTTGACACTTTTGCCTTGGCTGAGGCAGCTTTTGGGAGAAAGGTTCTTCAAGCAGTGGTGCCTTCCGTTTAGGTTCCCTGTCTTGTCCCTCCCGTATCATCTGTGTACTCTAGCTTGGGTATTGAATCCCATTAGTAATTAAGATGATCCGTGGACTCACCGTGTCATAAAAAAGAAAAGAAAATGTATGCTTACCTGATAAATGTATTTCTTTTTTGAAACGACCACGGCCCACCCTGTGTTTTTAGACAGGTTGTGGGTTATTGTAAACTTCAGACACCTCTGCACCTTGGCTTTTCCTTTCTCTTCCTAACTTTGGTCGAATGACTGGAGTGGGAGGGAAGGGAGGAGCTATTTAACAGCTCTGCTGAGGTTCTCTTTGCCTCCTCCTGCTGACCAGGAGGTGAATATCCCATTAGTAATTAAGATGATCCGTGGGCTCGTTGTGTCAAAAAAGAAATACATTTATCAGGTAAGCATACATTTTCTTTTTAAACAACTTTCCAATTTACTTCCATTATCAAATTTGCTTTGTTCTCTTGTTATCCTTTGCTGAAGGAACAGCATTGCATTTGTGGCAGGAAGATGAACACATCTAGTTAGCCAATGACAAAAGACAAATGTGTGCAGGTGCCAATTAGCAGCTTTTCCAACACGAAATACCAAGAGAATGAAGCACATTTGAAAATAGAAGGGAATTTAAAAGTGTCTTAAAAGTACACGCTCTATCGGAATCATGCAAGTTTAATTTTGACTTTCCTATCCATTTAATAGCCATAAAATTTCAAAGCCAGGCTCTTTTGTACACTTTGCTCTACCCAGAGTAAGCAAGCACCTTAGAGATATTGTACAGGATTTACATGTCAAAAAATGTATCGGTTTTGCCTGAAGAAAAAAAAAGTTCAGTTAACGAATACTGCAGTATTGGCTTTGTACTTATTACCAATATCACTGGCTGATAAGGACAGCTTCCTCTGTTTTATTGGTGGGGAGAGACACATTATTACCAATATCACTGGCTGATAAGGACAACTTCCTCTGTTTTATTGGTGGGGAGAGACACATTATTACCAATATCACTGGCTGATAAGGACAGCTTCCTCTGTTTTATTGGTGGAGAGAGACACATTATTACCAATATCACTGGCTGATAAGGACAGCTTCCTCTGTTTTATTGGTGGGGAGAGACACATTATTACCAATATCACTGGCTGATAAGGACAGCTTCCTCTGTTTTATTGGTGGGGAGAGACACATTATTACCAATATCACTAGCTGATAAGGACAGCTTCCTCTGTTTTATTGGTGGGGAGAGACACATTATTACCAATATCACTGGCTGATAAGGACAACTTCCTCTGTTTTATTGGTGGGGAGAGACACATTATTACCAATATCACTGGCTGATAAGGACAGCTTCCTCTGTTTTATTGGTGGAGAGAGACACATTATTACCAATATCACTGGCTGATAAGGACAGCTTCCTCTGTTTTATTTGTGGAGAGAGACACATCTGTGCAAATATGATAATGGGAGCACTGCCGAATCTTTTGGCAATCTACAAATACATGATGATGATGATAAAAGGGAGATTTTAGCAAGAACATCTGGAAAAGTGATATAAATTGATATCCAACCCCAAAGTGCCACTTGGCTCAAGTGTCGGTTAAATACCCTCCCCCAATTATTTTAAGCTCAGCTGTCAGCTCAGATTTACTGCTCCCTGTAGATTTAAAGAGACATAAAACACTGTGTAATTTCATTTTCTGCAGTCTTACAATAAATATGAACATACTAGGTGAGTGTGAAAATTGTTTTGAATGCATTAACACCTTGTTTCCTGCAGCTGTTTTTTAATACATAAACTTCCCCACTTCTCAAATGACTTATTTTAGGTGCCAAGCCAGATTTGTGACTAGAGTAGGCACAACTAGCCACACTCATTTTGTTAGCAAACAATCTTACTGCAGTATTGATTAGTTGTTGAGGCCAATTAAGGACTGATGTGTAGCAGGATTAGGCTTAAAAACTCGTACCTACATGTCCCTATTCACAGGGATCATCACAAGTTCATCACGAGTTAGGGGGTAAAAAAAAAAAAAGACATCATTTATTTGAGCATGGAAAAGCACTATGCGTATCTAAAGTACATACAGAAAATAATCAAGGCAGGGAAAGCAGGTTGAGGGGAGCGATGGGTGTAAGATGGAATTAATTCTAAATACATTCTGTCCGGATCAGCTGTTACCATATCTGCCCCTCACTGTCTCTTGTTGCTGACGTTTGTATTCTCTTACAGGAAATGATGCGCTGTGTGCTTTATCATTTCCTGCGTATCCTCCGAGGGAACTGTGACAACTTAGCCTTTACCTCTAGCTTGCTGCACGGTCTCGGATCTGTCACAGTAAGTGAAAATGTAACAAAAAGTGGGCACTGAGCTGTGCACATGAACCCTCTGCTTGTGTGGTTTGTGTCTAGTTAGTCCTATACTGTCCTCTGGGGGGCAGACCCCGGCGGAGTGCTCAGTAGGCAGAATATTCTTTTGCATTTGCTCTGTAATAGCAAGTGATGTGTGATTTTACGTACAATGGGAGAAGGAGAATGTTGTACAGTATATTTTTGTGGATGTACAGGGAGTGAAGTTGTAGGTGCATTGTGTGTTGTATGAAATCTGTTGTGTGTGCTTGGAGTTTAGAATTCTGTGATCAGCAGAAAATGCCTGATGTGTTGATGAACAGAATGGGTTCTCTTGCCGGTCCAGAATGGATAACCAGAGGGTGCTGTTTTGTCGAAGAGCAGATCATATTCTGCTGTATTGAATGGCTGAGCAAATGATGCTATACTGTAGGATGTGATTGTAAGCAGAACATCTGATGCTGTGTTACAGGTGCTTTGCTGTGTGGATAAGCTGGGCATTCTCTCATGGCCTAACCCTAGTCCAGAGACTGTTCTGTTCTTCAGTGGGAGGGTGGATCAAGCCTCAGATAGACCCGAGGATGCCACAGAACAGATGTCCTTGCGCTCCTATGGTCAGATGGATCTGGAGGATGAGGTGACACATCTGTCTTATCCGTATATAGCATGTCCCTTTTTTCATTTAACTCAGCATGTTTTATGTTTTGTCTCTCTCCAGCCACAGGAGATGGTTGCTCTGCTTGGAGACACAGATACGGTGCAGCTGGTGAATGAACAAGACAATAGTGATCGAAACGATGACCCCACAAAACCTCCAGACACCCAGCGCAGGCCACCAAGCCGCAGTAAACATGCCTCAGGGTCCAATGTGAGCTTTAGTCAGGACACTGGAGGTCAGGTAGGTATTTATATGCAGTTCTAGCGCTTTGGCTGCATCAGTCTTGCAAGCTGCGGTTAATATTTATTGCGATTGTGCTGATGATGTTTGTGTTTTAAAGGCAAACAGCGAAGAAGACGATTATGTGTGCGACTGTCACTTAGAGATGTTGCGTCTGTCACAAGATCAGCAAAACCCACAGAGTATCCAGTTTGATGAGTCTAATTGGCAGCTTCACCTTAGCTCCCTAAAACCGCTGGGACTCAACGTACTGCTGAACCTCTGTAACCCAGGAGTGACTGCCACGCTATGCCGTTTTTCTGACCACTTGCAGCACATTGCCCTTCAGGAAAGCAACTGCTCTGTGCTTCCAGGACATATCCCTTGGGGTCTATGTGACTTCTCCCGACTGATTGGTGAGCCCATTGCCCTAATATCTATAAAATAATCCAACTGCATTGTGCAAAACTTAATTTGTTTCATAAAGGTGGTGAGAGTCCATGAGCCATTACTCCTGTGAATTCCACTCCTGACCACTAGGTGGCGGCAAAGATTCCCAAAACTCCAAGATCCCTTAAAACGCTCCCACCTCACTGTTTGCTTCTGCAGGTGGAAGGTGAAGAATGGAGTTGCTCCAGATGTTCTTTTGTGAGAGGGGTTCTCAGACCACTTTGAGGCCAATTTTTCCTTCAGAGAGCTACTGTTTGGTCAGAGGCAAGTTTATGGATTATTGGGTAGTGGCACAATTACACCTAGTGGGAGTTAGTCAAAGGCCTACCACAGCTGTCGTGGGGACCAGTCCCTAGCCTCCTCCTTTTGAATTATCCACATACTCAGAACCTTTGTTGTTATGTGTACAACACTGGATTGGCTCTCTACTGGAAACAATTTTTTCCTGAAGATGGTAAGTCCAGTAATGTGGGTGCTTATTAGTTATGTATGCAGTTTATTTATGTTGGCAGTGGCATAGCTTATTATAGGCTTTTAGTAGGCACACTTAGTGTTGTACATCATAGCCAGGGGACTATTATGATAGTCATTTTTCTTTATATGTTCATAATGGGGAATTTGGGCTACAGGAATCCGTGCTTCGGATTTGCGCACCTAGATTTAGTTAGAAGTTAGACTTTTATTGCATTTTAAATCGGACCAATGCTGTTTTTGCTTTTAAGGATATTTGTCCTCCGTCTGTTTGTTCTATACAGAGGAGGTCTTCAGAGTAATCATATAGGCTCTAAGTAATCCTATAGAGTCGGTTTCTGACAATCTCCTAATTTAGCTTATCTGATTTAAATAGATCTAAGTCTATTAAGCTGCATGTTTTAGACCCTCTTTTTTCTGATTTGTCCTTAGAGGGTGAGGTATTTTCAGATGATCAGGAGTTGGTCTCTTATCAAGATACAGAATCATCCTCTTTCTGTTTAGACTTGAAAAATGTCCTAAGGGTTCCTGAGGAAAGGTCTGTTAAAGGGACACGGAACCCAATTTCTCTTGTTAAGTGTATCCAGTCCACGGATCATCCATTACTTGTGGGATATTCTCTTCCCCAACAGGACGTTGCAAGAGGATCACCCACAGCAGAGCTGCTATATAGCTCCTCCCCTCACTGTCATATCCAGTCATTCTCTTGCAACTCTCAACAAAGATGGATGTAGTAAGAAAAGGGTGGTGTTTTATAGTTAGTTTCTTAACTTCTATCAAAAGTTTGTTATTTTTAAATGGTACCGGAGTGTACTGTTTTATCAAAGGCAGCATTAGAAGAAGAATCTGCCTGTGATTTCTATGATCTTAGCAGAAGTAACTAAGATCCATTGCCGTTCTCACATATTCTGAGGAGTGAGGTAACTTCAGAGGGGGAATGGTGTGCAGGTTTTCCTGCAATAAGGTATGTGCAGTAAACATATT
Organism: Bombina bombina; assembly: GCF_027579735.1. Classification (NCBI taxonomy): domain Eukaryota; kingdom Metazoa; phylum Chordata; class Amphibia; order Anura; family Bombinatoridae; genus Bombina; species Bombina bombina. Next base: position 1,549,982,154 of record NC_069499.1, read on the forward strand.
TCTAGGGATGGAATTTGCTAGAAAAATGCTGCTGATACCGGATTAATGTAAGTTAAGCCTAAATGCAGTGATTTAATAGCGACTGGTATCAGGCTTATTAACAGAGATACATACTCTTGTAATATAAAACGTTTGCTGGCATGTTAATTGTTTTTTATATATGTTTGGTGACAAAACTTATTGGGGCCTAGTTTTTTCTCCACATGGCTGGCTTGATTTTTGCCTAGAAACAGTTTCCTGGGGCTTTCCACTGTTGTAATATGAGTGGGAGGGGCCTATTTTAGCGCTTTTCTGCGCAGCTAAAATTACAGACAGAGACACGCAGCTTCCTTCTGCATGATACAGGACATCTCTGAAGGGCTCAAAAGGCTTCAAAAGTAGTGTTTGAGGAGGGTAACAACCACAGTAGACCTGTGGCAGTTGTTGTGACTGTTGAAAAAACGTTTTTTGTCATTTATTAATCCGTTTTTGGTTTTAAGGGGTTAATCATCCATTTGCAAGTGGGTGCAATGCTCTGCTAACTAGTTACATACACTGTAAAAATTTCGTTAGTGTAACTGCCTTTTTTCACTGTTATTTCAAATTTTGTTAAATTTGTTTCTCTTAAAGGCACAGTATCGTTTTTTTATATTGCTTGTTAACTTGGTTTAAAGTGTTTTCCAAGCTTGCTAGTCTCATTGCTAGTCTGTATAAACATGTCTGACACAGAGGAAACTACTTGTTCATTATGTTTAAAAGCCATGGTGGAGCCCCATAGGAGAATGTGGACTAAATGTATTGATTTCACCTTAAACAGTAAAAATCAGTCTTTATCTATAAAAGAATTGTCACCAGAGGGGTCTGTCGAGGGGGAAGTTATGCCGACTAACTCTCCCCACGTGTCGGACCCTTCGCCTCCCGCTCAAGGGACGCACGCTAATATGGCGCCAAGTACATCAGGGATGCCCATAGCGATTACTTTGCAGGACATGGCTGCAATCATGAATAATACCCTGTCACAGGTATTAGCCAGATGCCTGAATTAAGAGGCAAGCGCGATAGCTCTGGGGTTAGACGAGATACAGAGCGCGTAGATGCTGTAAGAGCCATGTCTGATACTGCGTCACACTATGCAGAACCTGAGGACGGAGAGCTTCAGTCTGTGGGTGACGTCTCTGAATCGGGGAGACCTGATTCAGAGATTTCTAATTTTAAATTTAAGCTTGAGAACCTCCGTGTATTGCTTGGGGAGGTATTAGCTGCTCTGAATGACTGTGACACAATTGCAGTGCCAGAGAAATTGTGTAGGCTGGATAAATACTATGCAGTGCCGGTGAGTACTGATGTTTTTCCAATACCTAAAAGGCTTACAGAAATCATTAGTAAGGAGTGGGATAGACCCGGTGTGCCCTTTTCCCCACCTCCTATATTTAGAAAAATGTTTCCAATAGATGCCACTACACGGGACTTATGGCAGACAGTCCCTAAGGTGGAGGGAGCAGTTTCTACTTTAGCAAAGCGTACCACTATCCCGGTTGAGGACAGTTGTGCTTTTTCAGATCCAATGGATAAAAAATTAGAGGGTTACCTTAAGAAAATGTTTGTTCAACAAGGTTTTATTTTACAGCCCCTTGCATGCATTTCGCCTGTCACTGCTGCGGCGGCATTCTGGTTTGAGACCCTGGAAGAGGCCATCCATACAGCTTCATTGACTGAAATTATTGACAAGCTTAGAACACTTAAGCTAGCTAACTCATTTGTTTCTGATGCCATTGTTCATTTGACTAAACTAACGGCTAAGAATTCCGGATTCGCCATCCAGGCGCGCAGGGCGCTATGGCTTAAATCCTGGTCAGCTGATGTGACTTCAAAGTCTAAATTACTCAACATTCCTTTCAAGGGGCAGACCTTATTTGGGCCTGGTTTGAAAGAAATTATTGCTGACATTACTGGAGGTAAGGGTCATACCCTTCCTCAGGACAGGGCCAAATCAAGGGCCAAACAGTCTAGTTTTCGTGCCTTTCGAAATTTCAAGGCAGATGCAGCATCAACTCCCTCTACCTCAAAACAAGAGGGAACTTTTGCTCAATCTAAGCAGGCCTGGAAACCTACCCAGTCCTGGAACAAGGGCAAGCAGGCCAGTAAGCCTGCTGCTGCCTACAAGACAGCATGAAGGAGCGGCCCCCTATCCGATAACGGATCTAGTAGGGGGCAGACTCTCTCTCTTCGCCCAGGCAAGAGATGTTCAGGATCCCTGGGCGTTGGAGATCATATCTCAGGGTTATCTTCTGGACTTCAAAGCTTCTCCCCCACAAGGGAGATTTCACCTTTCAAGATTATCTGCAGATCAGATAAAGAAAGAGGCATTCCTAAACTGCGTGCAAGACCTCCTTGTAATGGGAGTGATCCATTCAGTTCCGCGGACGGAACAAGGACAAGGATTTTATTCAAATATGTTTGTGGTTCCCAAAAAAGAGGGAACCTTCAGACCAATTTTGGATTTAAAGATCCTAAACAAATTCCTCAGAGTTCCATCATTCAAGATGGAAACTATTCGAACCATCCTACCCATGATCCAAGAGGGTCAGTACATGACCACAGTGGATTTGAAGGATGCCTACCTTCACATTCCGATTCACAAGAGTCATCATCGATTCCTGAGGTTTGCCTTTCTAGACAGGCATTACCAGTTTGTAGCTCTCCCATTCGGGTTGGCTACAGCCCCAAGAATTTTTACAAAGGTTCTGGGCTCACTTCTGGCGGTTCTAAGACCGCGAGGCATAGCGGTGGCTCCTTACCTAGACGACATCCTGATACAGGCGTCCAGCTTTCAAATTGCCAAGTCTCATACAGAGATAGTTCTGGCATTTCTGAGGTCGCATGGGTGGAAAGTGAACGAAGAAAAGAGTTCTCTATCTCCTCTCACAAGGGTTCCCTTCCTAGGGACTCTGATAGATTCTATAGAAATGAAAATTTACCTGACGGAGTCCAGGTTATCAAAACTTCTAAATGCTTGCCGTGTTCTTCACTCAATTCCGCGCCCCACGGTGGCTCAGTGCATGGAAGTAATCGGCTTAATGGTAGCGGCGATGGACATAGTGCCATTTGCGCGCCTGCATCTCAGACCGCTGCAATTATGCATGCTCAGTCAGTGGAATGGGGATTACACAGATTTGTCCCCTCTACTAAATCTGGACCAGGAAACCAGAGCTTCTCTTCTCTGGTGGTTATCTCGGGTCCATCTGTCCAAAGGTATGACCTTTCGCAGGCCAGATTGGACCATTGTAACAACAGACACCAGCCTTCTAGGTTGGGGTGCAGTCTGGAACTCCCTGAAGGCTCAGGGTTCATGGACTCAGGAGGAGAAACTCCTCCCAATAAATATTCTGGAATTTAGAGCAATATTCAATGCTCTTCTAGCTTGGCCTCAGTTAGCAACACTGAGGTTCATCAGATTTCAGTCGGACAACATCACGACTGTGGCTTACATCAACCATCAAGGGGGGACCAGGAGTTCCCTAGCGATATCAGAAGTCTCCAAGATAATTCGCTGGGCAGAGACTCACTCTTGCCACCTGTCAGCGATCCATATCCCAGGGGTAGAGAACTGGGAGGCGGATTTTCTAAGTCGTCAGACTTTTCATCTGGGGGAGTGGGAACTCCATCCGGAGGTGTTTGCTCAATTGGTGCTCCGTTGGGGCAAACCAGAATTGGATCTCACGGTGTCTCGCCAGAACGCCAAGCTTCCTTGTTACAGATCCAGGTCCAGGGACCCAGAAGCGGCACTAATAGATGCTCTAGCAGCGCCCTGGTTCTTCAACCTGGCTTATGTGTTTCCACCGTTTCCTCTGCTCCCTCGTCTGATTGACAAAATCAAACAGGACAGTGCATCAGTGATATTGATAGCGCCTGCATGGCCACGCAGGACCTGGTATGCAGACCTAGTGGACATGTCATCCTTTCCACCATGGACTCTGCCTCTGAGACAAGACCTTCTAATACAAGGTCCTTTCAATCATCCGAATCTACTTTCTCTGAGACTGACTGCATGGAGATTGAACGCTTGATTCTATCAAAGCGTGGCTTCTCCGAGTCAGTAATTGATACCTTAATACAGGCACGAAAGCCTGTCACCAGGAAAATTTACCACAAGATATGGCGTAAATATCTTCATTGGTGTGAATCCAAGAATTACTCATGGAGTAGGGTTAGGATTCCTAGAATATTGTCCTTCCTCCAAGAGGGTTTGGATAAAGGATTATCAGCTAGTTCTTTAAAAGGGCAGATTTCTGCTCTGTCTATTCTTTTACACAAGCGTCTGGCAGAAGTTCCAGACGTTCAGGCATTTTGTCAGGCTTTAGTTAGAATTAAGCCTGTGTTTACACCTGTTGCTCCCCCATGGAGATTAAACTTGGTTCTTAAAGTTCTTCAAGGGGTTCCGTTTGAACCCCTTCATTCTATTGATATCAAACTTCTATCATGGAAAGTTCTTTTTCTGATGGCTATTTCCTCGGCTCGGAGAGTCTCGGAGTTATCTGCCTTACATTGTGATTCTCCTTATCTGATCTTTCATTCAGATAAAGTAGTTCTGCGTACAAATCCTGGGTTTTTACCCAAGGTGGTTTCTAACAAGAATATCAATCAAGAGATTGTTGTTCCGTCATTATGCCCTAATCCTTCTTCAAAGAAGGAACGTCTTTTGCATAATCTAGATGTAGTCTGTGCATTGAAGTTTTACTTGCAGGCTACTAAAGATTTTCGTCAAACATCTAACCTGTTTGTTGTTTACTCTGGACAGAGGAGAGGTCAAAAGGCCTCGGCAACCTCTTTCCTTTTGGCTTCGGAGTATAATCCGTTTAGCGTATGAGTCCCTGAAAGAATTACAGCTCATTCTACTAGAGCTGTGGCTTCCACCTGGGCCTTTAAAAATGAGGCCTCTGTTGTACAGATTTGCAAGGCTGCGACTTGGTCTTCGCTTCATACCTTTTCAAAATTTTACAAATTTGATACTTTTGCTTCTTCGGAGGCTGTTTTTGGGAGAGAGGTTCTACAGGCAGTGGTTCCTTCCGTTTAAGTTCCTGCCTTGTCCCTCCCATCATCCGTGTACTTTAGCTTTGGTATTGGTATCCCACAAGTAATGGATGATCCGTGGACTGTATACACTTAACAAGAGAAAACATAATTTATGCTTACCTGATAAATTTATTTCTCTTGTAGTGTATCCAGTCCACGGCCCGCCCTGTCCTTTTTAAGGCAGGTCTAAATTTTAATAAACTTCAGTCACCACTGCACCCTATGGTTTCTCCTTTCTCGATTTGTTTCGGTCGAATGACTGGATATGACAGTGAGGGGAGGAGCTATATAGCAGCTCTGCTGTGGGTGATCCTCTTGCAACGTCCTGTTGGGGAGGAGAATATCCCACAAGTAATGGATGATCCGTGGACTGGATACACTACAAGAGAAATAAATTTATCAGGTAAGCATAAATTGTTTTTTTTCTTTCATGATTCAGACAGAGCATGCAATTTTAAGCAACTTTCTAATTTACTCCTATTTAATTTTTCTTTCTACTCTTGCTATCTTTGTTTAAAAAAGGCATCTAAACTTTTTTTTTTTTTTTTTTTTTTTTTTTTTTGGTTCAGTACTCTGGACAGCACTTTTTTATTGGTGAATGAATGTACCCACCAATCAGCAAGAACAACCCAGGTTGTTCACCAAAAATGGGCCGGCATCTAAACTTACATTATTGCATTTCAAATAAAGATACCAAGATAATGAACAAAATTTGAGAATAGGAGTAAATTAGGAAGTTGCTTAAAATTTCATGCTCTATCTGAAAAACGAAAGAAAAAAACATAATTTATGTAAGAACTTACCTGATAAATTAATTTCTTTCATATTAGCAAGAGTCCATGAGCTAGTGACGTATGGGATATACATTCCTACCAGGAGGGGCAAAGTTTCACAAACCTCAAAATGCCTACAAATACACCCCTCACCACACCCACAAATCAGTTTAACGAATAGCCAAGAAGTGGGGTGATAAGAAAAAGTGCGAAAGCATCAAAAATAAGGAATTGGAATAGTTGTGCTTTATACAAAAAAATCATAATCACCACAAAAAAGGGTGGGTCTCATGGACTCTTGCTAATATGAAAGAAATGAATTTATCAGTTAAGTTCTTACATAAATGATGTTTTCTTTCATGTAATTAGCAAGAGTCCATGAGCTAGTGACGTATGGGATAATAAATACCCAAGATGTGGAACTTCCACGCAAGAGTCACTAGAGAGGGAGGGATAAAATAAAGACAGCCAATTCTGCTGGAAAATAATCCACACCCAAAATAAAGTTTAAATATTATAATGAAAAAAACTGAAATTATAAGCAGAAGAATCAAACTGAAACAGCTGCCTGAAGTACTTTTCTACAAAAAAACTGCTTCAGAAGAAGAAAATACATCAACATGATAGAATTTAGTAAAAGTATGCAAAGAAGACCAAGTTGCTGCTTTGCAAATCTGATCAACAGAAGCTTCATTCCTAAACGCCCAGGAAGTAGAAACTGACCTAGTAGAATGAGCTGTAATCCTTTGAGGCAGAGTTCTACCCGACTCTACATAAGCATGATGAATCAAAGACTTTAACCAAGATGCCAAAGAAATGGCAGAGGCCTTCTGACCTTTCCTAGAACCAGAAAAGATAACAAATAGACTAGAAGTCTTTCGGAAATCTTTAGTAGCTTCAACATAATATTTCAAAGCTCTTACCACAGCCAAAGAATGTAACGATCTTTCCTTAGAATTCTTAGGATTAGGACACAATGAAGGAACCACAATCTCTCTACTAATGTTGTTAGAATTCACAACCTTAGGTAAAAATTTAAATGAAGTCCGCAACACTGCCTTATCCTGATGAAAAATCAGAAAAGGAGATTCACAAGAAAGAGCAGATAACTCAGAAACTCTTCTAGCAGAAGAGATTGCCAAAAGAAACAAAACTTTCCAAGAAAGTAATTTAATATCCAGAGAATGCATAGGTTCAAAAGGAGGAGCTTGTAAAGCACCAAGAACCAAATTTAAACTCCAAGGAGGAGAAATTGACTTAATGACAGGTTTGATACGAACCAAAGCCTGTACAAAACAATGAATATCAGGAAGATTAGCAATCTTTCTGTGAAACAGCACAGAAAGAGCAGAAATTTGTCCTTTCAAGGAACTTGCAGACAAACCTTTATCCAGACCATCCTGGAGAAACTGTAAAATTCTAGGAATTCTAAAAGAATGCCAGGAAAATTGATTAGAAGAACACCAAGAAATGTAAGTCTTCCAGACTCGATAATATATCTTCCTAGACACAGATTTACGAGCCTGTAACATAGTATTAATTACGGAGTCAGAGAAACCTCTATGACTGAGAATCAAGCGTTCAATCTCCATACCTTCAAATTTAATGATTTGAGATCCTGATGGAAAAATGGGCCTTGGGATAGAAGGTCTGGTCTTAACGGAAGAGTCCAAGGTTGGCAAGAAGCCATCCGAACAAGATCCGCATACCAAAACCTGTGAGGCCATGCTGGAGCCACCAGCAGTACAAACGAACGCTCCTTTAGAATCTTGGAAATCACTCTTAGAAGAAGAACTAGAGGCGGAAAGATATAGGCAGGATGATACTTCCAAGGAAGCGACAATGCATCCACTTCCTCCGCCTGAGGATCCCTGGATCTGGACAGATACCTGGGAAGTTTCTTGTTTAGATGAGAAGCCATCAGATCTATTTCTGGAAGACCCCAGATTTGAACAATCTGAAGAAATACCTCTGGGTGAAGAGACCATTTGCCCGGATGTAACGTCTGGCGACTGAGATAATCCGCTTCCCAATTGTCTATACCTGGGATGTGAACCGCAGAAATTAGACTGGAGCTGGATTCCGCCCATACAAGTATCCGAGATACTTCTTTCATAGCCAGAGGACTGTGAGTCCCCCCTTGATGATTGACATATGCCACGGTTGTGACATTGTCTGTCTGAAAACAAATGAACGATTCTCTCTTCAGAAGAGGCCACGACTGAAGAGCTCTGAAAATCGCACAGAGTTCCAAAATGTTGATTGGTAATCTCGCCTCCTGAGATTCCCAAACCCCCTGCGCTGTCAGAGACCCCCATACAGCTCCCCAACCTGTCAGACTCGCATCTGTTGAGATCACAGTCCAGGTTGGAAAAACAAAAGAAGCCCCTTGAACTAAACGATGGTGATCTGTCCACCACGTCAGAGAGTGTCGTACAATCAGATTTAAAGATATTAACTGTGATATCTTTGTATAATCCCTGCACCACTGGTTCAGCATACAGAGCTGAAGAGGTCGCATGTGAAAACGAGCAAAAGGGATTGCGTCCGATGCAGCAGTCATAAGGCTACCGAAGGGAATGATTGAAACTGAAGGTTTCGACAAGCTGAAATTAATTTCAGACGTCTCTTGTCCGTCAGAGACAAAGTCATGGACACTGAATCTATCTGGAAACCTAAAAAGGTTACCCTTGTCTGAGGAATCAATGAACTCTTTGGTAAATTGATCCTCCAAACCATGTTCTTGAAGAAAACGACACAAGTCGATTCGTATGAGATTCTGCTAAATGTGAAGACTGAGCAAGTACCAAGATATCGTCCAAATAAGGAAATACCACAATACCCTGTTCTCTGATTACAGATAGAAGGGCACCGAGAACCTTTGAAAAAATCCTTGGAGCCGTTGCTAGACCTAACGGCAGAGCCACAAATTGGTAATGCTTGTCTAGAAAAGAGAATCTCAGAAACTGAAAGTGATCTGGATGAATCGGAATATGCAGATATGCATCCTGCAAATCTATTGTGGACATATAATGCCCTTGCTGAACAAAAGGCAGAATAGTTACCATTTTGAATGTTGGTATCCTTACATAACGATTCAATATTTTTAAATCCAAAACTGGTCTGAAGGAATTCTCCTTCTTTGGTACAATGAATAGATTTGAGTAAAACCCCAGACCCTGTTCCAAAACTGGAACAGGCACAATTACTCCAGCCAACTCTAGATCTGAAACACATTTCAGAAATGCTTGAGCCTTCACTGGGTTTATTTGAATGCGAGAAAGAAAAAATCTTGCAGGTGGCCTAACCTTGAAACCTATTCTGTACCCTTGTGAGACAATGTTCTGAATCCAAAGACTGTGAATCGAATTGATCCAAATTTCTTTGAAAAATCGTAATCTGCCCCCTACCAGCTGCGCTGGAATGAGGGCCGCACCTTCATGTGGACTTGGGAGCTGGCTTTGGCTTTCTAAAAGGCTTGGATTTATTCCAGACTGGAGACGGTTTCCAAACAGAAACCGTTCCTTTAGGGGAAGGATCAGGCTTTTGTTCCTTATTCTGACGAAAGGAACGAAAACGATTAGCAGCCCTATATTTACCTTTTGATTTTTTATCCTGAGGTTAAAAAGTTCCTTTCCCCCCAGTAACAGTTGAAATAATAGAATCCAACTGGGCACCAAACAATTTATTACCTTGGAAAGAAAGAGAAAGCAAAGTTGACTTAGAAGACATATCAGCATTCCAAGTTTTAAGCCATAAAGCTCTTCTAGCTAGAATAGCTAAAGACATATGCCTGACATCAACTCTAATGATATCAAAGATGGCATCACAAATAAAGTATTAGCATGTTGAAGGAAGCTTAACAATGCTATGAGTATTATGATCTGACACTTGTTGTGCCAAAGCCTCCAACCAAAAAGTTGGAAGCAGCAGCAACATCAGCCAAAGAAATAGCAGGCCTAAGAAGATTACCTGAACATAAATAAGCTTTCCTTAGGATTCAATCTTCCTATCTAAAGGATCCTTAAAGGAAGTACTATCTGCTGTAGGAATAGTAGTACGCTTAGCAAGAGTAGAGAGAGCTCCATCAACTTTAGGGATTTTGTCCCAAAACTCTAATCTGTCAGATGGCACAGGATACAATTTCTTAAATCTTTTAGAAGGAGTAAAATAATTACCCAGATTATTCCATTCCCTAGAAATTACTTCAGAAATAGCATCAGGGACAGGAAAAACTTCCGGAATAACTGTAGGAGGTTTAAAAACCGAATTTAAATGCTTAGTAGATTTAGTATCAAGAGGACTAGAATCCTCCATTTCTAATGCGATTAAAACTTCTTTAAGCAAAGAACGAATAAATTCCATTTTAAATAAATATGAAGATTTATCAGTTTCAATATCTGAGACTGAATCCTCTGAACCAGAAAAATCCTCATCAGAGAAAGAATCAGAATGATGATGTTCATTTAAAAATTCATTTGAGAAATGAGAAGTTTTAAAAGACCTTTTACGCTTACTGGAAGAAGGAATAACAGACATAGCCTTCCTAATAGATTTAGAAACAAAATCTCTTATATTAACAGGAACATCCTGAGTAATAGATGTTGATGGAACAGCAACAGGTAATGGAATATTACTAATGGAAATTTTATCTGCATTAGCAAGTTTATCATGACATTCATCACAAACTACAGCCGGAGGAACAGTTACCACAAGTTTACAACAAATGCACTTAACTTTGGTAGGACCAGCATCAGGCAGCGTTTTTCCAGAAGTAGCTTCTGATCCAGGGTCAATCTGAGACATCTTGAAATATGTAAGAGAAAAAACAACATATAAAGCAAAATCTATCAAATTCCTTAAATGACAGTTTCAGGAATGGGAAAAAATGCCAATGAACAAGCCTCTAGTAACCAGAAGCAAAAGAAAAAATGAGACTTAAATAATGTGAAAAAAAGGTGTTCACAAAAATGACGCCCACATTTTTTAGCGCCAAAAAAGACACCCAGATTATTGGCGCCTAAACGCTTTTGGCGCCAAGAATGACGCCACATCCGGTGACGCCGACATTTTTGGCGCAAAAGGTAAAAAAAATGACGCAATCACAAACAACTTCCGGCGACAAGTATGATGCCGGAAATGACAAAGAATTTTTTGCGCCAAAAAAGTCAGCGCCATGAATGACGCAATAAAATAAAGCATTTTCAGCCCCCGCGAGCCTAACAGCCCACAGGGAAAAAAGTCAATTTGAAAGGTAAGAAAAAATTGAAAATTCATATGCATTATCCCAAATAATGAAACTGACTGTCTGAAATAAGGAATATTGATCATCCTGAATCAAGGCAAATAAATGTTTAAACACATATATTTAGAACTTTATAAAAAAGTGCCCAACCATAGCTTAGAGTGTCACAAAAAATAAGACTTACTTACCCCAGGACACTCATCTACATGTAGTAGAAAGCCAAACCAGTACTGAAACGAGAATCAGTAGAGGTAATGGTATATAAGAGTATATCGTCAATCTGAAAAGGGAGGTAAGAGATGAATCTCTACGACCGATAACAGAGAACCTATGAAAAAGATCCCGTAAAAGGAGATCATTGAATTCAAATAGGCAATACTCTCCTCACATCCCTCTGACATTCACTGCACACTGAGAGGAAAACTGGGCTCCAGCCTGCTGCGAAGCGCATATCAACGTAGAATCTAGCACAAACTTACTTCACCACCTCCACGGGAGGCAAAGTTTGTAAAACTGATTTGTGGGTGTGGTGAGGGGTGTATTTGTAGGCATTTTGAGGTTTGGGAAACTTTGCCCCTCCTGGTAGGAATGTATATCCCATACGTCACTAGCTCATGGACTCTTGCTAATTACATGAAAGAAAATTGGGTTTGGTTTCTAAACCTACTGCTTAGTCACCAGAGTTTTTTTTTCCGGTTCCTGATGCTATCTCTGAACTAATCTCTATAGAGTGGTCTAAGCCTGGTTTCCAGCTTTAATATTTTAAAGGGTGTCTCCTTTACCTGCTCCTGACATAAAGCTTTGGGAAACAATCCCTAAGGTAGATGAGGCTATTTTTACTTTGGCTTTAGGCCAGCAATTAGTATTGCTTGAATTGCTGCTGTCTTTACTCTTTTGGTGTGATAGCTTATCTAAGCCGTTTTCAGGTGAATCTGCTAATGAAGAGATTTACAAATCAATTGACTTTTAAGGTCAACTAATGCTTTTGTTTGTGATACCAGAGGGTTCAAATCCCGCTCTGATTACTGATTTCTAATCAAGCATGATTTCTAAGTCCTAGGCTTTTGTCACTTCCTTTTCAGGGGAAAAATAGTTTGGGCCTAGTCTGGATACTTTTCTCCCTCAGACCATGAAGATTAAGGATAAGATCAGGGCTTCTATCCATTTTGTTCCTTTTGTCAATCTAGAAACCAAAAGTCTTTTCATTCAGAAACAGGGCTCTTCCAGATTTTCCTGGAAGCCAAATTTAAATTTGATCAAGTCTAAACATTTTTAAGAAACCTGCCTCCTCTACTTAGTATGAGGGCACGGCCCCCGATCCAGAAAAACGCCTTTTTTTCAGAGGGTTTGGTTTCAATCTGTTCAAGATCCATGGGTTCTGAATATAGCTTGGTCTTGAGGCCTTGCACTTCTTCTTGTGCAACTTTACAAACTAGTCTTGTGAATTTCAAGCCTATATTGAAAGAGTGGCATTGTTTCTGTTAACACACAATTTTTTCATATTTGAAGGTGTAGTCTATCTCTAGAAATGCGGGACTTTTATGGGGGCTAAGTTTGCCTACTCTTGCTCTAACTTATATTTATGTTTGTGGGAGATGTCCCGCATCTTTGGAGATGGTAATCCATATAGAACTTTCCAAAATAATATGTAGTTTCTATTATTGTCAGTAGATGGCGTATTTGCATTCATTCTAATTTTTACCATGAAGCTACTTAAAGGGACACTAAACCCAATTATTTTCTTTCATGATTCAGATAGAGCAGCAATTTTAAGCAACTTTCTAATTTACTCCTATTATCAATTTTTCTTCGTTCTCTTGCTATCTTTATTTAAAAGGCAGGAATGTGATGCATAGGAGCCCACCCATTTTTGGTTGAGAACCTGGGTTATGCTTGCTTATTGGTGGGTAAATGTAAGCCTCCAATAAGCAAGCGCTATACATGGTGCTGAACCTAAAATGGGCTGGCTGCTAAGATTTACATTCCTGCTTTTAAAATAAAGATAGCAAGAGAACGAAGAAAAATTGATAATAGGAGTAAATTAGAAAGTTACTTAAAATGTTATGCTCTATCTGAATCATCAAAGAAAAAAATGTGGGTTTAGTGTCCCTTTAATAAACAAATAATGTATTTGTTATTTGTAATTATACAACTAGTTCTAAACAGCCATAGCAGCTTAGGATGTTAAAGGGATTCTAGTATCCATTTTGCTTTGTTCTCTTAGTACCTTTCTTTTACAAGATATGACGAGTCCACGGATTTCATCCTTATGGGATATCGCCTCCTGGTCAGCAGGAGGAGGCAAAGAGCACCACAGCAAAGCTCTATATATTGCTCCTCCCTTCCCTCCCACCCCAGTCATTCTCTTTGCCTGTGTTAGTGATAGGAAGTGGTAAAGTGAGGTGTTAGTTTAGATTCTTCAATCAAGAGTTTTTTTTATTTTTAAATGGTGCCAAAGTATACTATTTTACTACAGAGCAGCCTCTGGATTTATAGCCTTAAGGCTATGTGAACTGGGGGGGTCTTAGCCCCTCTGCGCCTCCCATACTTGTGCTGCTATTCTGTGATGGTCTTAGAGAATTTTTAACTAAGGCCCTTCTATCTTCACAGGACCTCAGGAGGAAGAGTGGACCTCTTGACACTGTGAGTTTCTCATGCTGTTCCTCAGCATGGAGGTAAGTGCAGTCTTTTTTTTTCTGGGGCTCTGCACTGAAAGAAGGAAGAGTGGCATATCTCAGAACTGACTGTGCTTTAACTTTTTATGTCAGGGGCTATGGATTAATACTTCCTTTCACTAGAATGCCGATCCTCATTAGTGTAAGAAAAAGGAATGAGAACCGACATAGAGCTTATGTTATCCAGACACTCTAGCATGACTGAAATTAGCCTAGAAGCACTGGGATATTATATTGGCATTCATTGTATATACCAAACCTGGTTTTCTTCCTAAGGTTGTTTCCAACAAAAATATTAATCAGGAAATAATTGTTCCTTCATTGTGTCCTAATCCTTCTTCTAAGAAGGAGCATCTGTTACATAACTTGGATGTGGTCCGTGCTCTGGCGACTAAAGTAAAACTTTATTGCGCATGCGCATTTCTTATTAGTAGTCAGAACTACGTTTCTTTTCTGGGAAACCTAGGGGTCAGAAAGCTACGGCTACCTCTCTTTCTTTCTGGTTTAAGAGTATCATCCGTTTGGCTTATGAGACTGCTGGACAGCAGCCTCCTGAAAGAATTACGGCTCATTCTACTAGGGCTGTGGGCATTTAAAAATGATGCTTCTGTTGAACAGATTTGCAAGGCTGCAACTTGGTCGTCTCTTCATACTTTTTCCAAATTTTCCAAATTTGATACTTTTGCTTCTTCTGAGGCTGTTTTTGGGAGAAAGGTTCTTCAAGCAGTGGTGCCTTCCGTTTAGGTTCCTGTCTTGTCCCTCCCTTTCATTCGTGTCCTATAGCTTTGGTATTGTATCCCATAAGTAAGGATGAAATCCGTGGACTCGTCAAATCTTGTAAAAGAAAAGGAAATTTATGCTTACCTGATAAATGTATTTCTTTTACGATATGACAAGTCCACGGCCCACCCTGTCAATTTTTAAGACAGGTCTTTGTTTTTGTTAAACTTCAGTCACCTCTGCACCTTGGCTTTTCCTTTCTCTTCCTAACTTCGGTCGAATGACTGGAGTGGGAGGGATGGGAGGAGCTCTATATGCAGCTCTGCTGTGGTGCTCTTTGCCTCCTCCTGCTGACCAGGAGGCGATATCCCATAAGTAAGGATGAAATCCGTGGACTCGTCATATCGTAAAAGAAATAAATTTATCAGGTAAGCATAAATTTCCTTTTTGTTGAAAAACCAGGGATATATGCTTAGGAGCCGGCCCATTTCAAGAGCACTATATGGCAGCAGTTTTGCACAAATGTTATCCATTTGCAAGATCACTATATGGCAGCACTATTTCCTGCCATATAGTGCTACCTCGGTATCTCTTCCACACAGAATATCATGGAAGCAAAGCAAATTTAATAATAGAAGTTAAAATGGAAACTTTTTAAAAATAGTCTGCTCTGTCTGAATCACAAAAGAACGTTTTCGTGTTTTCATATACCATATATCATACTGTACTTGTGCAATTTGTTTTGTGGTATAATTAGGAGAATAGCACTCCTCGGTTTTAACACATATCATATGAAACCTATATGCTGCTAGTGAAATAGAGAGGCCATATCCCATTTTGGTTTTAACTAATCGCAAGTGAGCTTTTTGTTTAAATAATGCTGGCATATATGGTTATACAGGATATGGCTACAAAACGCGTAAGCCACGGCTGGAGCTACACTCCACTATTCTTATTGCTGTGCTTTATGTAACGTTTTAAGGCTTTAATAAAGGAACTTTTGTTTTGATACAAGAGAGCCAGCATCTTCATTTTTTATATGACTATAGCTTCCCCTGGATAGATTTGGTTTCTTCTGTTTCATGTTCTGAAGAATCCTGTAAAGGCAAGAACCTTCTTTCAGTTACTCTTAGATCTATTATCTATGGGAATAATTGTCCCACTTCCAAGGTTGGAACAAGGCCAGGGGTTTTATATTAACCTTTTTATTGTTCCCAAGAAGGAGGATACTTCTAGGCCACTTCTGGATTTTACGACTTTAAACAAGTTTCTTAAGGGTCCTTCTTTTAAGATGGCGACAATTCAGACCATTCTACCACTTTTTGTACAAGGGCAGTTTATATCTACAATAGATATAGGGATATAAGCACCCATAGAGATTATCATCTGTTTCTAAGATTTGTGTTCCTGGACAATTTTTGCAGTTACTATTCCAAGATTGAGCTTTTGGGACGCAGACTTCTCTGTCGCTAGTCTCTTCATCCGGAGAAGTGTTTTTGTTATTTGGAAGTTTTCTATCAGATTGTGGATATAGATCCGATGGCTTCTCAATTGAACATCAAGCTTCCCAGATATTTTGAGAGTTTTAGGGATCTTCAGGCAGAGTTTGTGGTTGTTCTAGTATGTCCTTGGTTGCTTTGTCTGGCTCACGTTTCCATCTTTTGTTCTGTTACCAAGAGTGATAGCTAGGATCAAGAACGTAAATCAGTAATTCTGATTTCTCCAGCTTGGCCTTGCAGATCTTGGTTTGCAGATTTGTTACAGATGTTCAGTTGTCCACCGTGCGCCACAACCTTCTGTCTTAAGTGCTGTTTTTTTTTTTCCATCAGGTTCTCAAGTCTTGCAGCTTGATGGCTTGGAGACTGAATGCTCGGTTTTTAGACAGTTTTTTTTCTTATTCTATTATTGAGACCTTGATTTAGGCTCATAATCCTGTGACAAGAAATCTTTTTCAGAGTTTGGAATGCTTTTATTTCTTGGTTTGTGAAGTATGGTTATTGGCTGGCACTTTTTTAGAATTCCTTGAATGTTTCAGTTTCTTCAGGATGGTTTTGATAAGGGTTTATCTGCTTTTTTTCTTTTACAAGATACAATGAGTCCACGGATTTCATCCTTGTGCGATATCGCCTCCTGGTCATCAGGAGGAGGCAAAGAGCTCCACAGCAGAGCTGCATAAATAGCTCCTCCCTTCCCTCCCAACCCAGTCATTCTCTTTGCCTGTGTTAGTGATAGGAAGAGGTAAAGTGAGGTCTTAGTTTAGATTCTTCAATCAAGAGTTTTTTATATTTAAATGGTGCCAAAGTGTACTATTTTACTATAGGGCAGCCTCTGGAGTTATAGCCTTTTCAGGCTACGGGAACTGGTGCGGTTTTGGCTTCACTGCGCCTCCCATAATTGTGCTGCTCTTCTGTGTATGGTCTTAGAGAATGTTAACTAAGACCCTTCTGCCTTCACAGGACCTCAGGAGGAAGAGTGGACCTCTTGACACTGTGAGATTATGATGCTGTTCCTCAGCATGGAGGTAAGTGCAGTCTTTTATTTTTTGCTGGGGCTCTGCAGCATATCTCAGAACCGACTGTACTCTGCCTGTTATATTAGGGGCTATGGACCTAAGGGCTTCCCTTTGACAGTATGTAGGTTCTCATTAATTTAAAGAGAAAAATGAGAACCGACATACTGCTTATTTCTCAAGACATTCTGGCATTTTAGAACTTAGCCTAGAAGCGCTGGGATATTTATGTTGGTATGCACTTGAACTGTAACGTACATTGCTCTATTTAAGCTTATTGTTTATAGAGATGGCTGATGCTGGGGGTAGTGCCGGAGTTGGGAAGTGTTTTACTGGACTCCGGTACACGGCGGTACTTTACTTATTTTTGCCGGGTTTGTTTTTGGTATTTTTCCTCCCACGAAGGGCGGGGCTTAGTGTTCGCGCGCTTAGCCGTGCAGTTACTACTCGACTAAGTTCCGGTTGGCACCGTCTCCTCACGGCTCCTAAGCCCGCTTGTTGCAATATCTTACAAGCGATATTAGGTGCGCCGTCCTTGAGGAGATAAGTTTGGTCATGTGAAGGCAAGTAGGAGCCGCAGCAGAGCTGCGGCGAGGTGACTGCTTGATTTTTCTGGAATACCAGTGTGTTATTTTTCTAAGGCTCACGTGCAGGGAGTGTAGGGTATAAATTAAACAGCTTTCTCTCTGCCTATTTCTATATCAGGCTTTAATTCAGAAGGTTGTTTTTTTCTTAAAGACATAGTTCATTGGACTGATTTTTACCAATATATTATCAGTATCTTGACCAAGCTTGCCTTTGCTTATGCTATCATGGATGACATTGAACAAAGTACATGTCCTATGTGTTTAGATGCCATTGTGGAACCCCCTGTTACGCTTTGTCCCTCATGTATTGAGAGGGCTTTACAGTGTAAAGAACACATTTTCTTTAATAAAGATATATCTAATGAATGTTCTCAGACTGATGAGATTCAGGGTATGCCGCAACTTCCTCCCCAAGCGTCACAGCCTTTATAGCCTGCTCAGGCGACGCCGTGTTCTTCAACTGTGTCTGCTTCATTCACTCTGCAGGATATGGCTGCAGTTATGTCATCCACTCTTTCAGAAGTTTTATCTAAGTTGCCAGTGTTGCAAGGCAAACACAGTAGGAAAGAGGCCCAGGTGGTCCCTGCGACTTCTGATGCTTTGATGGCGATCTCCGATGTACCCTCCCAGGGCTCTGAAGTGGGGGGTAGGGAGGCTCTGTCTGAAGGAGAACTGTCTGAGTCAGGAAGTGCATTGCCCCAGACAGATTCGGACGTGATGTCTTTCAGGTTTAAGCTTGAACACCTCCGTCTGTTACTACGGGAGGTTTTAGTGACTCTGGACGACTGACTCTATTGTGGTCCCTCCAGAGAAATTGAGTAAGATGGACAGATATTTGGAGGTTCCTTCTTATTCTGACGTTTTTCCGGTTCCTAAAAGAATTTCGGAAATTATTGCTAGGGAATGGGAAAGACTGTATCCCCGTTCACGACCCTTTCCTTTATTTTATAAGAAGATGTACCCTATAGCTGACAACGTTCGTGATTCTTGGCAGACGATCCCTAAGGTGGAGGGAGCAATCTCTACCCTGGCTAAGCGTACGACTATCCTTATCGAGGACAGTTGTGCTTTCAAAGACCCCATGGATAAAAAGTTGGAGGGTCTTCTCAGAAACTATATGTTCATCAAGGGTTTCTATTGCAAACCGACGGCCTGCATTGTAACAGTCACAACTGTGGCTGCCTTTTTGGTTTGACGCTCTAGAAGAGTCTCCTAGGACTGAGACTTCTTTAGAAGAAATACAGATAGAATTAAGGCCCTTAAACTGTCTTAATTCTTTTATTACGGATGCCTCCTTTCAGATCACCAAATTGGCGGCTAAGAATTCAGGATTCTCCATCTTAGCACAAAGAGCCTTATGGTTAAAATCTTGGTCTGCGGGATGTGTCCTCTAAATCCAAGCTCTTGGCTATTCCTTTCAAGGGAAAGACCCTGTTCGGGGCCTGACTTGAAGGAGATCATTTCGGACATTGCGGGAGGTAAGGGGTCATCTCTCCCTCAAGATAAAACATCTAAGGCAAAGGGAATGACAGAGTAATTTTCAAGGGAATCCCCTCTTCCTCTTCCACTAAACAGGAAGGGAATTTTTTCACAAGCCAAGTCCACCTGGAGACCCAACCAGGCTTGGAATAAGGGTAAACAACCCTATCCGGGACCAGATCTAGTAGGGCGGGCAGACTCCTCTCTTTGTCCTACGGCTTGGATAAGAGACATTCAGGATCCCTGGACACTAGAAATCGTGCCTCTAAGGGTATCAGTTGGAGTTTCAAAAAAGAGGCGTTCTTACGCTGTGTAAGAGATCTCTCCTTCATGGAGTAATACGCCCCGTTCCAATTCAGGACAGGGGCAGGGGTTTTACTCAAATCTCGTTTGTAGTTCCCAAAAAAGAGGGAACGTTTCGACCCATTTTAGATCTCAAAAGTCTAAACAAGTTTCAACAGAGTTCCATCCTTCAAGATGGAAACTATTCGGACCATTCTTCCATTGATCCAGACGGGTCCAATATATGACTACCGTGGATCTAAAGGATGCATATCTTTATATTCCTATCCACAGAGATTATCACAAGTTCCTAAGGGTTTGCCTTCCTGGACAAACATTTTCAGTTTGTGGCCCTTCCTTTCGGTCTGGCCACGGCACCCAGAATCTTCACATGGTTCTGGGGTCTCTGCTGGCGGTTCTAAGACCGTGGGGCATTGCTGTGGTGCCTTATCTGTACGTATTCTGATCCAGGCGCGTCATCTTATCAGCTAGCTAAGTCCCATACCGATATTATTCTGTCTTTTCTAAGGACTCATGAGTGGAAGGTGAACCTCGAGAAAAGTTCACTAATTCCACAGACAAGGGTTCCCTTCCTGGGAACTCTAATCGACTCTCTATCCATGAAGATCTTTTGAAGAAGTCCCGAAAGTTAAAGATTCTAAATATATGCCGATCCCTTCAGTCCAATCCTCGGCCGTCAGTGGCTCAGTGCATGGAGATAATTAGATTAATGGTGGCAGCAATGGACATCATTACGTTTGCACGTTTCATCTCAGACCTCTACAACTGAATATGCTCAGACAGTGGAATGGAGATTATGCAAATTTGTCTCCTCAAATAGATCTAGATCAGGAGTACAAGGGACTCTCTTCTGTGGTGGTTGTCACTGGAGTCATCTGTCACAGGGGACATGCATTCCGCAGACCCTCATGGGAGAATAGTGACAACGGATGCCAGTCTGATATGATGGGGAGCAGTCTGGAATTCCTTGAAAGCTCAAGGTGTAGGGACTCGATCGGAGTCTCTACTTCCCATCAACCATTCTGGGAGTTGAGAGCGAATATTCAATGCACTTCAGGCTTGGCCTCAGTTGACTTCGACCAAATTAATCAGATTCCAGTCGGACAACATCACGACTGTAGCTTACATCAATCATCAGGGAGGAACAAGGAGTTCCAGCGATGACACGACAGTAACCAGGGATATTTCAGTGGGTGGAGACTCACTCTTGTATCTGTCAGCAATCCACATCCCAGGAGTGGGACAATTGGAGGCGGATCTTTTGAGCAGACAGACGTTTCATCCGGGGGAATGGGAACTCCATCCGAAGTATTTTTCCAGCGCTGATTCTCAGATGGGGCAGGCCGGAGCTGGGATCTTATGGCGTCTCGGTTAGAATGCCAAAGCTCCCGACATATGGATCCAGGTCTAGGGATCCTCAGGCCGAACTGATAGATGCCTTGGCAGTGCCTTGGTTGTTCGACCTAGCTTATGTGTTTCCTCCGTTTGCTCTCCTTCCTGGGTGATTAGCTCGAGTCAAACAGGAGAGGGCTTCTGGTGATTCTCATCGCTCCTGGGTGACCTTGCAGGACTTGGTACGCCGATCTTGTGGACATGTCATCTCTGCCACCGTGGAAGCTTCCATGAGGGCAGGACCTTCTCATTCAGGGACCCTTCCATCATGCCGAAGTCTAATTTCTCTGCAGCTGACTGCTTGTGAGATTGGAACGCTTGATTTTATCTAAGCGAGGGGTTCTCTGATTCGGTCATTGATACCTTGATTCAGGCTCGTAAGCCTGTTACTAGAAAGATTTACCATAGGATATGGCTAAATATCTTTATTGGTGCGAATCGCCAAGGGCTACTCATGGAGTAGGGTTAGGATTCCTAGGATTTTGTCTTTTCTCCAAGAAGGATTGGAGAAAGGGTTGGTCAGCAAGTTCCTTAAAGGGATAGATTTCTGCTTTGTCTATTTTGCTTCACAAGCGTCTGGCAGATGTTCCAGATGTTCAATCTTTTTGTCAGGCTCTGACTAGAATCAGGCCTGTGTTTAGACCAATTGCTCCTGCTTGGAGTTTTGAATTTAGTTCTTAATGTTCTTCAAGGGGTTCCGTTTGAACCTATGCATTCCATAGATATTAAGTTGTTATCTTGGAAAGTTTTATTTTTGGTTGCTATTTCTTCTGCTCGCAGAGGTTTCTGAGCTTTCAGGCATTACAAGGTGATTCTCCTTGTCTTATTTCCCATGCAGAATGAAGGTAGTGTTGCGTACCAAACCTGGTTTTCTTCCTAAGGTTGTTTCAAATAAAAGTATTAATCAGGAAATTGTTGTTCCTTCCTTGTGTCCTAACCCTTCTTCTAAGAAGGAGCGACTGTTACATAATTTGGACGTGGTCCGTGCCTTGAAGTCTTACTTACAGGCGACTAAGGAGTTTTGTCAATCTTCTTCCCTGTTCGTTTGTTTCTCTGGGAAGCGTAGGGGCCAGAAAGCTACGGCTACCTCTATTTCTTTTTGGCTGAAGAGTATCATTCGTTTTGCATATGAGACTGCTGGACAGCAGCCTCCTGAACGTATTACGGCTCATTCCACTAGGGCTTTGGCTTCCTCATGGGCATTTAAACATGATGCTTCTGTCGAACAGATTTGCAAAGCTGCGACTTGGTCTTCTCTTCACACTTTTTCAAAATTTTACAAATTTGATACTTTTGCCTCATCCAAGGCTGTTTTTGGGAGGAAAGTTCTTCGAGCAGTGGTGCCTTCCGTCTAGGTTCTCTTGTCCCTCCCGTTTCATCCGTGTCCTATAGCTTTGGTATTGTATCCCACAAGTAAGGATGAAATCCGTTGACTCATCCTATGTTGTAAAAGAAAAGGGAAATTTATTCTTACCTGATAAATTTGTTTCTTTTACAATACGATGAGTCCACGGCCCCCCTGTTTTTATGAGACAGGTCTTTAGGTATTTTTGTTAAACTTCAGTCACCTCTGCTCCTTGGCTTTTCCTTTCTCTTCCTAACTTCGGTCTAATGACAGGGTTGGGAGGGAAGGGGGGGAGCTATTTATGCAGCTCTGCTGTGGAGCTCTTTGCCTCCTCCTGCTGACCAGGAGGCGATATCCCACAAGTAAGGATGAAATCCGTGGACTCATCGTATCGTAAAAGAAACAAATTTAACAGGTAAGAATAAATTTCCCTTTTTTTGACTCTTTCAGTGTTTGCTTCTCTAGAAGCTTCTTACATTGAGATTTGCTCCAGCTTGAGGGGCCTTATGATCTAAAGGTCTCTGGGGCTGGCGCGATTATTAAAGAATAGTCTGCTGTCCTTCTGTTTCCCCTGGGGGAATGATCTAAAGCCACTTTTTAACCTGAAAACAGGGGGTCACACTAGAGGGGCGTATTCTGCATTTCTGTTGAAAAAGTGCAAAATAAATTTTTGGATTTTAAACATCCTACAAACAAATAATTTAACCATTCACACAAAATTAAGGAGGGAAACATTTTATGTTGTTATTGTGTAAAATGGGATGAACATTGGCGTTCCATGGGTGAATATGATTTGTCCCTCTAATCCAGCATAATTTTGTAAAGATTTTCGCTCTACAGATCTCCGTTTTCCACCCCCCCCAACTATAAAAGGTTGTGAGCTTTCTCAAAAACATTCAAAATACTTATAACCCAAATAGAAAAACACAATGCATACTAAAATATAGGTGATTGTAAGATTTTTAAAGTGCGCCCCTGCTCCCTTCACTCCACAGTGCGAAATTTCCCTTTCCAGTGAGCTCTATTACTTTCAATAGAGGAAACGTCTCGCTACTCGCAAGGGCTGCCCTTTTACTACTGTTACACCAGGGCAGCCCCTGCAGGGGTCGGCAAGGAAAAACAAGTCTGAAATTGCGAGGTTTAGAATTGTCAGGCCCTTAGGATCTAGCCAGGTGGTATAATTAATTTCCCCTCTTTAGAAACTTAAAGAGATAGTCTAGTGAAAATTAACTTTCATGATTCAGATAGAACATGCACCTTTCTAATTTACTCCTATTCATTTTTTCTTTGTTCTCTTTGTATCTTTATTTTAAAAAAACAGGAAAGTAAGCTTATGAACTGGCCGCATTTTTGGTTCAGCACCTGGGTAGGCGCTTACTGATTGGATGGCTATATTTTAGACACCAATCAGTCAAGTGCTAGCCCAGGTGCTTAAACAAAAATGGGCCGGCTTAAAAGTTGTACATTTTAGCGTTTTTAAAACAAAGATGCCAAGAGAACGAAGAAAATTCGATTAATAGGAATAAATCAGAAATGTTTCTTAAATTTGCAGGGTTCTATCTGAATTTTGAAAGTTTAATTTTGACTATACTATCCCTTTAATTTGGTTCTAAGTATTCTGTTCATGCACACTCACCTTTTCTCCAACATTGGTGTGTCCGGTCCACGGCGTCATCCTTACTTGTGGGAATATCTCTTCCCCAACAGGAAATGGCAAAGAGTCCCAGCAAAGCTGGCCATATAGTCCCTCCTAGGCTCCGCTCACCCCAGTCATTCTCTTTGCCGTTGCACAGGCAACATCTCCACGGAGATGGTTAAGAGTTTGTGGTGTTTAGTTGTAGTTTTTTATTCTACTATCAAGAGTTTGTTATTTTAAAATAGTGCTGGTATGTACTATTTACTCTGAAACAGAAAAGGATGAAGAATTCTGTTTGTGAGAGGAAGATGATTTTAGCAGACAGTAACTAAAATCGATTGCTGTTTCCACATAGGACTGTTGAGATGAAGTAACTTCAGTTGGGGGAAACAGTTAGCAGACTTTTCTGCTTAAGGTATGACTAGCCATATTTCTAACAAGACTGTGTAATGCTGGAAGGCTGTCATTTCCCCTCATGGGGACCGTGGTAAGCATTTTCTTAGTCTCAAACAGAATAAAGGGCTTAATATGGGCTATAAAACTGGTAGACCACTTTTATGGGCTAAATCGATTGCTTTATTTGGACATTTTATACATGTTTATGCTGATAATTCACACTTATAAACTTGGGGAACGTTTTTTAACCGTCCAGGCACTATGTTAGACACCTTTTCCAGTCAGGAAGGGCCTTCCCAGTTGTAGGCTGAGCCTCATTTTCGCCGCCATTACTGCGCAGTTGTTTTTGTGAGCAAGACATGCAGATGCATGTGTGAGGACATGAAAGCAGTTTGGAAAAGTTCCTAAAAGGCGTCATTTGGTATCGTATTCCCCTCTGGGCTTGGTAAAGTCTCAGCAAAGGCTGTAGCTGGGACTGTATAGGGGTTTAAATCTGTAACCGGCTCCGGTTTCGTTATTTTAAGGGTTAAAGCTCTGAAAATTGGTGTGCAATACTTTTAATGCTTTAAGACACTGTGGTGAAATTTTGGTAAATGTTGAACAATTCCTTCATATTTTTTTACATATTCAGTAATAAAGTGTGCTCTTTTAAATTTAAAGAGACAGTAACGGTTTTGTTTTAAAACGGTTTTTTGTGCTTTATTGACAAGGTTTAAGCCTGTTTAACATGTCTGTGTCTTCAGATAAGCTATGTTCTATATGTATGAAAGCCAATGTGTCTCCCCCTTCAAAATTGTGTGATAATTGTGCCATAGCGTCCAAACAAAGTAAGGGACAGTACTGCCACAGATAATGAAATTGCCCAAGATATTTCCTCAGATGAAGGGAGTAGACATGGTTCTACATCCTCTCCTTCTGTTTCTACGCCAGTTTTGCCCACGCAGGAGGCCCCTAGTACTTCTAGCGCGCCAATGCTTATTACCATGCAACATATTGACGGCTGTAATGGATAACTCCATAGCAAATATTTTATCCAAAATGCCTGCATATCAGAGAGAAAGCGCGAATTGCTCTGTTTTAAACACTGAAGAGCAGGAGGGCGGCTGATGATAATTGTTCTGTCATACCCTCACACCAATCTGAAGGGGCCATGAGGGGAGGTTTTGTCAGATGGGGAAATTTCAGATTCAGGAAAAATTTCCCAACAGGCTGAACCTGATGTTGTGACATTTAAATTTAAGTTTAGAACATCTCCGCACACTGCTTAAGGAGGTGTTATCTACTCTGGATGATTGTGACAACTTGGTCATTCCAGAAAAATTATGCAAGATGGACAAGTTCCTAGAGGTTCCGGTGCACCCCGACGCTTTTTCCTATACCCAAGCGGGTGGCGGACATAGTGAATAAGGAGTGGGAGAAGCCCGGCATACCTTTTGTTCCCCCTCCTTATATTAGAGAAATGATTTCCTATGGTCGACCCCAGAAAGGACTTATGGCAGACTAGTCCCTAAGGTCGAGGGGGGCAGTTTTCTACTCTAAACAAGCGCACTACCCTTATTCCTATCGAGGATCGTTGTGCTTTCACAGATCCTATGGATAAAAAATTGGAAGGTTTGCTTAAAAAGATTTTTGTACAGCAAGGTTACCTTCTACAACCCATTTCGTGCATTGTTCCTGTCACTACAGCAGCGTGGTTCTGGTTCGAGGAACTAGAAAAGTCGCTCAGTAGAGAGACTCCATATGAGGAGGTTATGGACAGAGTTCACGCACTTAAGTTGGCTAACTCTTTTATTTTAGATGCTGCTTTGCAATTAGCTAGATTAGCGGCGAAAAATTCAGGGTTTTGCAATTGTGGCGCGCAGATCGCTCTGGCTAAAGTCTTGGTCAGCGGATGTATCATCCAAGACAAAATTGCTTAACATCCCCTTCAAGGGTAAAACTCTCTTTGGACCAGAATTGAAAGAGATTATCTCAGACATCACTGGGGGAAAGGGTCACGCCCTCCCACAAGATAGGCTTTTCAAGGCCAAGAATAAGTCTAATTTTCGTTCCTTTCGTAATTTCAGGAACGGACCGGGCTCTAATTCTGCATCCTCTAAGCAAGAGGGTAACCTCACAGACGAAACCAGCCTGGAAACCGATGCAAGGCTGGAACAAGGGTAAGCAGGCCAAGAAGCCTGCCGCTTCTAACAAAACAGCATGAAGGAGTAGCCCCCGATCCGGGACCGGATCTAGTGGGGGGCAGACTCTCTCTCTTTGCTCAGGCTTGGGCAAGAGATGTTCAGGATCCCTGGACGCTAGAAATAGTTTCTCAGGGTTATCTTCTGGAATTCAAGGAACTACCCCCAAGGGGAAGGTTCCACATGTCTCACTTATCCTCAAACCAAATAAAGAGACAGGCGTTCTTACATTGTGTAGAAGACCTGTTAAAGATGGGAGTGATACACCCAGTTCCAATGACGGAACAAGGAATGGGATTTTACTCAAATCTGTTCGTAGTTCCCAAAAAAGAGGGAACCTTCAGACCAATTCTGGATTAAAGATCCTAAACAAATTTCCAGGGTACCATCGTTCAACAATGGAATCCATTCGAACGATTCTACCCACTATCCAGGAAGGTCAATTTATGACTACCGTGGATCTAAAGGATGCGTGGCTACAAATTCCTATCCACAAAGAACATCATCAGTTCCTAAGGTTCGCCTTTCGGACAAACATTACCAGTTTGTGGCCCTCCCATTCGGATTAGCCCACTGCTCCAAGGTTTTCACAAAGGTACTCGGGTCCCTTCTAGCGGTTCTAAGACCGAGGGGCATTGCAGTAGTTACCATACTTGGACGACATTCTAATACAAAGTGTCGTCCCTTTCAAATCAAAGGCTCATACAGACATCGTTCTGTCCTTTCTCAGATCTCACGGGGTGGAAGGTGACATAGAAAAGAGTTCTCTGTCTCCGTCAACCAGAGTTCCCTTCGTTGGGAACAATAATAGATTCCTTAGAAATGAAGATCTTTCTGACAGATGTCAGAAAGTCAAAACTTCTAAGCGCTTGTCAAGTTCTTCATTCTGTTCCACGTCCTTCCATAGCTCAGTGCATGGAAGTAGTAGGGTTGATGGTTGCGGCAATGGACATAGTGCCTTTGCGCGAATTCATCTAAGACCATTACAAACTGTGCATGCTGAAACAGTGGAATGGGGACTATACAAACTTGTCTCCAGTGATTCAAGTAGATCAGAAGACCAGAGATTCACTCCGTTGGTGATATCCCTGGACCACCTATCCCAGGGAATGAGCTTCCGCAGACCAGAGTGGGGTCATTGTCACGACCGACGCCAGTCTAGTGGGGCTGGGGTGCGGTCTGGGAATCCCTGAAAGCTCAGGGACTATGGTCTCGGAAGAGTCTCTTCTCCCGAATAAACTTTCTGGGAACTAAGAGCGATATTCAATGCTCTAGGGCTTGGCCTCAGCTTGCAAGGCCAGATTCATAAGATTCCAATCAGACAACATGACGACTGTTGCGTATATCAATCATCAGGGGGGAACAAGGAGTTCCCTGGCGATGAAAGAAGTAACCAAAATAATACAATGGGCGGAGAATCACTCCTGCCATCTATCTGCGATCCACATCCCAGGTGTGGAAAACTGGGAAGCGGATTATCTGAGTCGTCAGACATTCCATCCGGGGGAGTGGAAACTCCACCCGGAGATTTTTGCCCAATTGACTCAATATAGGGCATTCCAGACATGGATCTGATGGCGTCTCGTCAGAACTTCAAGGTTCCTTGCTACGGGTCCAGATCCAGGGATCCCAAGGCGACTCTAGTGGATGCACTAGTAGCGCCTTGGACCTTCAACCTAGCTTATGTGTTTCCACCGTTTCCTCTCATTCCCAGGCTGGTAGCCAGGATCAAACAGGAGAGGGCCTCGGTGATCTTGATAGCCCCTGCGTGGCCACGCAGGACTTGGTATGCAGACCTGGTGAATATGTCATCGGGTTCCACCATGGAAGCTACCTTTGAGACAGGACCTTCTTGTTCAGGGTCCATTCGAACATCCAAATCTGGTCTCCCTCCAGCTGACGGCTTGGAGATTGAACACTTGATTCTATCAAAGCGTGGGTTTTCAGATTCCGTGATAGATACTCTGGTTCAAGCCAGAAAACCGGTAACTAGAAAGATTTACCATAAGATATGGAAAAGATATATCTGCTGGTGTGAATCCAAGGGATTACCTTGAATAAGATAAAAAATTCCTAAGATTCTTTCCTTTCTGCAAGGAAGGTTTGGATAAAGGATTATCTGCGAGTTCTCTAAGGGACAGATTTCTGCTTTATCTGTCTTACTACACAAACGACTGGCAGCCATGCCAGATGTTCAAGCATTTGTTCAGGCTCTGGTTAGGATCAAGCCTGTTTACAGACCTTTGACTCCTCCCTGGAGTTTAAATTTTGTTCTTTCAGTTCTTCAAGGGGTTCCGTTTGAACCTCTACATTCCATAGATATTAAGTTGTTATCTTGGAAGTTTTGTTTTTGGTTGCTATTTCTTCTGCTAGAAGAGTTTTGAGTTATCTGCTCTGCAGTGTGCTCCGCCCTATCTGGTGTTTCCATGCAGATAAGGTGGTTTTGCGTACTAAGCCTGGTTTTCTTCCAAAGGTTGTTTCTAACAAAAATATTAACCAGGAGATAGTTGTACCTTCTTTGTGTCCGAATCCAGTTTCAAAGAAGGAACGTTTGTTACACAATTTGGACGTAGTCCGTGCTCTAAAATTCTATTTAGAAGCTACAAAGATTTTCAGACAAACATCTTTTCTGTTTGTCGTCTATTCTGGTAAAGGAGAGGTCAAAAAGCGACTTCTACCTCTCTTTCTGGCTTAAAAGCATCATTCCGATTGGCTTACGAGACTGCCGGACGGCAGCCTCCTGAAAGAATCACAGCTCACTCCACTAGGGCTGTGGCCTCCACATGGGCCTTCAAGAACGAGGCTTCTGTTGATCAGATATGTAAGGCAGCGACTTGGTCTTCACTGCACACTTTTGCCAAATTCTACAAATTTGATACTTTTGCTTCTTCGGAGGCTATTTTTGGGAGAAAGGTTTTGCAAGCCGTGGTGCCTTCCGTTTAGGTAACCTGATTTGCTCCCTCCCTTCATCCGTGTCCTAAAGCTTTGGTATTGGTTCCCACAAGTAAGGATGACGCCGTGGACCGGACACACCAATGTTGGAGAAAACAGAATTTATGCTTACCTGATAAATTACTTTCTCCAACGGTGTGTCCGGTCCACGGCCCGCCCTGGTTTTTTAATCAGGTCTGATGAATTATTTTCTCTAACTACAGTAACCACGGTACCATATGGTTTCTCCTATATTTTTTCCTCCTGTCCGTCGGTCGACATGACTGGGGTGGGCGGAGCCTAGGAGGGGACTATATGGCCAGCTTTGCTGGGACTCTTTGCCATTTCCTGTTGGGGAAGAGATATTCCCACAAGTAAGGATGACGCCGTGGACCGGACACACCGTTGGAGAAAGTAATTTATCAGGTAAGCATAAATTCTGTTTTTGTCTTGAAAGGTTTTGTTTCTTTTACCAATTCCTACTGTTAGAAGTATTTTTGTTTTGTCTGCTCTTTTCCGTGGGTCATCAAGATAAGGCTGTTTTGAGAGTTCGTTTTTTTTCTTGCCTTAAGGGGATACTAAATCCAATTTTCTTTTTTTTACAGGAGCCAGCCCATTTTTGGTTCAGCACCTGGGTAACGCTTGCTTATTGGTTGGCTGAATGTAGTCACCAATAAGCAAGCACTATCAAGGCTGCTGAACCTAAAATGGGCCGGCTCCTAAGCTTTACATTCCTTCTTTTCAAATAAAGATTGCAAAATAATAGGAGTAAATTAGAAAGTTGCCTAAAATTGCATGCTCTATCTGAATCGTGAAAGAAAAAATGTGGTTTTAGTGTCCCTTTAAATGTTGTCTTTAGACTTTTTTAGTCAGGAGTTTGTTGTTCTTACTTTTTTGTCCTAACCCAAAAGGTTCTAAGGAGAGGCTTCTTCTTATTTTGGATGTTGTAAGGGCTTTGACATTTTGTTTGCAGGCTAACAAGGATTTTTTCTGATTTTTGTTAAGGATTCCGATGTCAACTGATATTTATTTGGCTTCCTGATTGAAGCTTTTGATTCATAAGCTTTTTAGAGATGGGTTATCCTCCTCCTTTGCAAGGCAGCTCCTTGGGACCAGAGCAGTTGGATTGCCTGCTTTACTAGCTGAAGGCTGCATGTTGGATCACAGTTGTGGTTGTTTCTTCTCTACATATCGGGGCCCATTTGACCAGCTCCGTAGGGAGCTTGTAGGCCTGTGTTTCTGGCGAGTCTTCAGATTTTCAGGGGGTATTCAAGTTAACCAGCCTGAGCCTAAATACGTATATGTAACCTGTTAAAAATATTGGGGAGCACAACTCTGAGACCCATTTTGTAGATGTGAGGGTGTAAATTAATAGTAACTATGGTCTATATATGTTATATAAATATATAATAGACTAGCAATAGGTGTCCAACTAGTTATACTGAAATAGATAACATAAAAGAGGTAAAATGTCAAAAAATGCACTAAGGTAAATAACAAGGTAACCTTCATACTGTCACAAACGGTCCCCTCTCTCTCTCACGGCAACAAGGTTACATGATATAAAGTGTCTCGTAAGAGGACAGTGTAAGTGACCCCATGTTAAGTAAAACGTGGCGCAGTAAATTTCTTGAAAAATATACATATTCAACAAACTCAGCTTCTTAACTAGCTGTAAAACTTACATGACCATCATGAAATATAGGAACTTGATCTAGTTAGCTTGAAGATATTATAAATATTCCAAGACAAACTAGGTGATAATTGTAAGCATACTTGACTATGGAGGTGAAAAACGTATAAAAGTGATACCTTTTTTGTAAATAGCTAAAAGAGAGAATATTATGGAGCTACATGCTTATCAGAGATCTGATAATAATAATAATGTTATATTGACAGAAGTAACACTGGGTCAAATATATACATTACTACATTTACAGTCAAGATCAGTGGTATAGATAGCTAAGGAGTGGGTTTCGCTCAAATTGTAATAGAATAGGTGATTACAGATAGCTTAGATCACTACAATCAACTTTGTACTATAATAAAAGTTTGTATGTTGAACTATAGCCAAACTACATGTATAGATAAATTGACTGAGCAATCATTCTAAGAAAGGAGGTATACTGGGAGTAGTATCAGGTCCCTTGGGTAAGAACAGAGCAATTTAGGTAAGATTTCTAAGTGACAAAAAGAAAAAGAGGTGGTTCTATAATCACATCTTTAAAGTAGGAAGACTTCTGAAACATCTACATATCAGTGTATGGAATAATGAGATAGAAATAGTTTTCTCCCTATCCCTGCCGCAGACAGGGAGACCTTAACTTCAAAAGAGCTGTTGCTAGAAGTAAGAAAAGCATATATGGATAGTGAACCACCTTCTTTATTAGTCATTTTATCCAGACTCCTCGGTAATAGAACTGGCACCTAAAACTTAAAAGAAATCCTAAAAAAAAAGTCTCTATTATTAGACAATGTATCCAGTGGCGTCGCTACAGGGGGGGCAGATGCCCCCCCCCTGTCTGCCCCCAGCCCCAGGGCTTGTGTGAAGTTTGTGAACGGTCAGTGTTTTTTATTTTGAGAATAAATAACTGAGTTAGTAGTAATAAATAATATGTGCAGCGTGCCTCCCTGTGCTCAGTTCGAGCGGAAGAACCCCCACCCATCTACACGCAGCACCACTTGGCTCCAATATACTCCATGCTGCTATTTACTACTATGCTAGCCTCCTCCAGTTCCAGCCAGCCAGTCACGTTCCTACACAACACAAGGAAAATGACCAGAGCCTGGAGAGGAAGAGGGAGGAGCCACTAGGCGCTGTGGTGCAGGTCAGGACAAGAGCTCAGCTAGAGAGCGCGGGAAGGAGCCGAGCAGGACCAGCAGGCAGCAAGAAAATGACCTGGAGGTAAGTCACACAACAGGGTTACTTAGGACACGGCTAACGGCTCACACACTCTTTAACAGACTCCACCGAAAAAAAACACATTAGCTCCGTCTCCTTAGAGAATCTTCTGTAAAATGCTGCTGGCTGCTGCACATTCCCCTTTCAACAGTCATAATGTTTTTCCGGTATGGCTGACAAGGTGGCAGAAGTGACAACAATGTACATTTGCAGATTTTGACATCTAGAAGATGATTGAGTGTTGTCACTTCTGCCACCTTGTCAGCCATACCGGAAAAACATTATGACTGTTGAAAGGGGAATGTGCAGCAGCCAGCAGCATTTTACAGAAGCTTCTCTAAGGAGACCGAGATAATGTGTTTGTTTTTTCCAATAGAGTCTGTTACAGAGTGTGTGACCATCGGTCACTCTGCTCTGTGCTGTTTCAGGTAACTCCCCAGATAACTTACAACCAGTTTGTGTGAACTCACAAAAGATTTATTGACATTGTCAAAGCAGCTACCATAGTAATTGGAATAAATACTGGGGACAATGTGAATGAGTGGGTTGTAAATGGACAGGTAAACATCCTTTTTGTAAATTTGTTAGCACCAAGACAAATGTTTCTACTCTGGTAGGAAGATTTATGTTATAGAATACACACAAGCAGTGTACAGCTCCACAGTATCACA
The DNA here is from genome assembly GCF_027579735.1 of Bombina bombina. Lineage (NCBI taxonomy): Eukaryota > Metazoa > Chordata > Amphibia > Anura > Bombinatoridae > Bombina > Bombina bombina. The sequence continues at coordinate 1,550,014,950 of NC_069499.1, forward strand.
GGTGCAGGTGGTAGGCGGGACTGTCAACCTCTGAATACATAGAAGCGTAGAAAAATCCACAGCACCTCAATGAATTTTCAATGCTTTATTGAATCATCTTATTCCCATACAGGTACAAAGCAGGTAAGCAGCAACGTTTTGGGATATTATCCCTTAATCATGATAATGAGCCTCATCTGATGAGGTGCATTTATAGGCCTACATATTAACCCCATGTATACTGTTACAAAGTGAATTCTATCACTTAACACCACCACCTAGTGGTTACAAATATTATTACAATTAAACACATAAACAAAGTTAAAAACAATATACAATTTACCTATTCATCAGTTGATAAAAATATATATAAATCTTAACCAATACTTGATTTTTACTACAAGGCAATACTTTTTCTAGAAACCATTGCAAAGTTTTAATACAAAGGCATTTATTACAGAAACACTTTGAAATCCAGCTCTCTGTTGATTCCTTTAGGAATTAAAGCATCCAATTTATGTATCCAATAAGATTCCTTTTGTTTTAATATGGTTTCCCTATTGCCCCCTCTTCTTAGATTATCCACTCCATCAATTATTTGCCACCGTAATTGACTTATATTGTGGCCTGCATTCAAAAAGTGACATGATACAGGGGCTTCCTGATCCCCACATCTAATATTGGATCTGTGTTGACTCATCCTATCTCATACCCTTCTGGTGGTCTCACCAATATAGATTTTGGAACACGGGCATTTAATAAGGCATACGACATAGGATACGTCACACGTATAAAAATTGTTAATGCTAAATGTTTTACCTGTTTGGGGATGTTGGAATTCTGTCCCTTTAATGACTGCACTACAACTTGCACAGCCCAAGCATGGAAAAGTTCCATAACTCTTTTTAGTAATATATTTCTGTTTCTTCCGTGATCCCAAATCATTTCTAACTAGAATGTCTCCCAAATTTTGGACTCTGCGGTATGCCATCATTGGTGGTTTTTTAAAGGATACAACATCCAAATTACAATTTTTCAAAATATGCCAGTGTCTAGATATGTTTCTGATTTCTCTACTGATAGGGTTAAACTGTGTTACACAAACTACCCTTTCTTCAATCTCTTTCTTAGAAACACTATTACCTTTTTCTTCTGGCTCATTGACCCTTTTAATTTCATTCTCAATCAGTTTCACAGGGTATCCCCTTTGTATAAATTTATCCCCCATTTCTTGTAATCTGCTTGTGACTAAGGATTCCTCATTTACTATCCTTTTCACTCTTTTAAATTGACTACGTGGTAGAGAATTTTTTAAGGGTTCATTGTGAAAGCTTTCATACCTTAACAAAGTATTTCTGTTTCCTTTCGATGTAAATCAATCTTAAAATTACAATTAATTAGGGTTAATATAGTTAATATAGTTGGCGGCGGTGTAGGGGGATTAAGTTAGGGGTTAATATTTTTTAAATAGATGGCGACGGGGTAGGAGCTCACTTTAGGGGGTTGGTAAGGTAGATGGCGGCGGTGTAAGGGGCTCACTTTAGGGGGTAGGTAAGGTAGATGGCAGCGGGGTAGGGGCTCACTTTAGGGGGTAGGTAAGGTAGATGGCGGCGGGGTAGGGGCTCACTTTAGGGGGTAGGTAAGGTAGATTGCGGCGGGGTAGGGGCTCACTTTAGGGGGTAGGTAAGGTAGATGGCGGCGGTGTAAGGGGCTCACTTTAGGGGGTAGGTAATGTAGCTGGCGACGGTGTAGGGGGATCACATTGGGGGTTATACTTTTATTGTAGGTGGCGGCGGGTCCGGGAGCGGCAGTTTAGGGTTTATATACTTTATTAGGGATTGCGGCGGGGGATCGCGGTTGACAGGTAGATAGACATTGCGCATGCGTTAGGTGTTAGGTTTATTTAGCAGTTCGCGGTTGACATTACGCATGCGTTAGGTGTTAGGTTTATTTAGCAGTTCGCGGTTGACAGGTAGATAGACATTGCGCATGCGTTAGGTTTATTTAGCAAGTAGTTTAGGGAGTTACGGGGCTCCAATAGACAGCGTAAGGCTTACTACTGCTGCATTTTGTGACGAGGTGAAAATGGAGTAAGATTTCTCCATTTTCGCTACGTAAGTCCTTACGCTGTATATTGGATACCAAACTGCATGGTTTGGTATACCTGCTTATGGCCCAAAAAACTATGGGCGTAATTTCTATGTTACGCCGTATATGTGATACCAAACCAGTGCAAATTTCGGCGTCGCCGGCTTTTGCGGGCGACGCTGCATATCGGATCGCGCCCCTGAAGAGAGAATCGTTTATTTCTTTTCAGACAGACAATGTCACAACCGTGGCATATGTCAATCATCAAGGGGGGACTCACAGTCCTCAGGCTATGAAAGAAGTATCTCGGATACTTGTATGGGCGGAATCCAGCTCCTGTCTAATTTCTGCGGTTCACATCCCAGGTATAGACAATTGGGAAGCAGATTATCTCAGTCGCCAGACGTTACATCCGGGCGAATGGTCTCTTCACCCAGAGGTATTTCTTCAGATTGTTCAAATCTGGGGACTTCCAGAAATAGATCTGATGGCCTCTCATCTAAACAAGAAACTTCCCAGGTATCTGTTCAGATCCAAGGATCCTCGGGCGGAAAGCGGTGGACGCGTTGTCACTTCCTTGGAATTATCAACCTGCTTATATCTTTCCGCCTCTAGTTCTTCTTCCAAAAGTAATTTCCAAAATCCTAATGGAGCGTTCGTTTGTACTGCTGGTGGCTCCAGCATGGCCACACAGGTTTTGGTATGCGGATCTCGTTCGGATGGCCAGTTGCCAACCTTGGACACTTCCGTTAAGGCCAGACCTTCTATCTCAAGGCCCATTTTTCCATCAGAATCTCAAATCATTAAATTTGAAGGTATGGAGATTAAACGCTTAATACTCAGTCATAGAGGTTTCTCTGATTCAGTGATTAATACTATGTTACAGGCTCGTAATCTGTGTCTAGAAAGATCTATTACTGAGTTTGGAAGACTTACTTTTCTTGGTGTTCTTCACATAAATTCTTTTGGCATTCTTTTAGAATTCCTAGAATTTTACACTTTCTTCAGGATGGTTTGGAAAAAGGTTCGTCTGCAAGTTCCTTGAAAGGACAGATCTCTGCTCTTTCTGTACTTTTTCACAAAAAGATTGCTAATCATCCTGATATTCATTGTTTTGTACAGGCTTTGGTTTGTATTAAGCCTATCATTAAGTCAATTTCTCCTCCCTGGAGTCTTAATTTGGTTCTGAGGGCTTTACAGGCTCCTCCGTTTGAACCTATGCATTCTCTGGATATTAAATTACTTTCTTGGAAAGTTTTATTCCTTTTGGCCATCTCTTCTGCTAGAAGAGTTTCTGAGTTATCTGCTCTTTCTTGTGAATCTCCTTTTCTGATTTTTCATCAGAATAAGGCGGTGTTGCTGACTTCATTTAATTTTTTACCTAAAGTTGTGAATTCTAACAACATTAGTAGAGAAATTGTTGTCCCTTCTTTGTGTCCTAATCCTAATAATTCTCTGGAGAGATCTTTACATTCTTTGGATGTAGTTAGAGCTTTGAAATATTATGTTGAAGCTACTAAAGATTTCAGGAAGACTTCTAGTCTATTTGTTGTCTTTTCTGGTTCTAGGAAAGGTCAGAAGGCTTCTGCCATTTCTTTGGCATCTTGGTTAAAGTCTTTGATTCATCATGCTTATGTGGAGTCGGGTAAATCCCCGCCTCAAAGGATTACGGCTTATTCTACTAGGTCAGTTTCTACTTCCTGGGCTTTTAAGAATGAAGCTTCTGTTGATCAGATCTGCAAAGCAGCAACTTGGTCTTCTTTGCATACTTTTACTAAATTCTACCATTTTGATGTTTTTTCTTCTTCTGAAGCAGTTTTTGGTAGAAAAGTACTTCAGGCAGCTGTTTCAGTTTGATTCTTCTGCTTATAATTTCAGTTTTTTTTCATTTTAAGATTAAAACTTTTTGATTTGGGTTATGGATTATTTTTTCAGCGGAATTGGCTGTCTTGATTTTATCCCTCCCTCTCTAGTGACTCTTGCGTGGAAGTTCCACATCTTGGGTATTTGCTATCCCATACGTCACTAGCTAATGGACTCTTGGCAATTACATGAAAGAAAACATAATTTATGTAAGAACTTAGTAGAACAACCGGAATCCTCGCACTCAAAAAGGTTTAGTAAAAAAGGGTGAAAGTAAATAAAGTACCGCCAGGCTAAAGCTTAAAAATGTAAAGCTCCTTTATTTGAAAAATACATAAAAGGCACACACGCCAACAAGGTGGCAAGAGTCCATAAGGCCCACCCTTTTTGTGGTGGTTATGATTTTTTTGTATAAAGCACAATTATTCCAATTCCTTGTGCTTTCGCTGCTTTCTTATCACCCCACTTCTTGGCTTTTCGTTAAACTGAATTGTGGGTGTGGTGAGGGGTGTATTTATAGGCATTTTGAGGTTTGGGAAACTTTGCCCCTCCTGGTAGGAATGTATATCCCATACGTCACTAGCTCATGGACTCTTGCCAATATGAAAGAAATGAATTTATCAGGTAAGTTCTTACATAAATTAGGTTATTAAATGTGAAGTTTTATAAAGACCAGTGAGTGCCTATTTTTGCAATACTATCTGGATTACTATATGGCACCGTGGCATTAAGAGGAACTGTTTTATGGAGTGCATTTGTTTGGATTATCTATATATATATATATTTTAGTGCCCCCCCAGTTTTGACTCTGGTATCTTATGTGCCCCCCCTTTATATTGTTCTTAGAGTCGCCACTGAATATATCTAAATGATTTCAGGGCTACCCAAAAAAGTAAGGTAAGAGTTAGGCAAAATAAACAATTTGGTTATTCAGCTTGTGTGAACCTAAGCAATCCGTACATAACTACTTCTAATAATAGTAACATTGCTCTGGAATGTGTAACGACATCTTAAATAAAGGTAAAAAGAGGAAAAATGGAAACAAAAGCCATGGTTTTGGATATGAACCTGCACCAGAGCTATTTATAAGTATAGTCCCTGAAGTTTATCCTGCTTCATGATAGTTCTGACACAAAGCATGGTCAAATTGTGATCTTTCTTGCCCAGGGATCTGAGTTTCAATAAAGCCCCTTCCGTTATTAAGAAGGAAATATGTCTCCATTATATATTGGGTCTGTGGTTGATGGGAATACTTTCCTTATTCAGATAGAGCTGTATTTTCTTCATGAAGGCAACAGTCCCCTTTACATAGTGAAATTGCTCATGACTAAGATGTGTACTCCCTTTAAGGCAACCTCCACACTCAGGGCCTTTCAGAGTTTCATCAGTTCCTGGAAGATATGCTTTATAGGAGAATGCATTTCGGGTGTTATAGGATACTGCAGGTGATGCGACTGAATGAATGGCAGACCTCTCTGCCCAACAACTCCTCAGGCGCCGGGTCCCCGCGCAGCAGATAGCCTGTGTCTGGTTTTCTTTCAGACTCAGAGTGCTGAGGACACGGTATAGAGCTTGTTAATATAATGTTAGGCTTCTGCTGGGCCGGGACTGAAGGTTGAATGTAAATTTTATCACTCTGCTCTGGTTTAGGAGTAGCCGTGCCTTGTGCCAATGACTGTGTCAGTAAGGCTAGGAGGGAAGTAAGACTTGTCTTGAGACTCTGGAAGTGCCAGTCGATACGCTGTTGGGTACGTTGTTCCCATGCATCTAATACCTCCATGCTAATATTGCTATTTGAGGATGAGCCCTTTCTGAAGATCTTAGTGCAGTAGCTTCTATGTGTTCAATGTAAAAGAACGTAGTTGTATCTCCAAATCCACTCTTGGTTATGTAGTATTAGTGCCTGCTGTTTTAACCAAGAGGGGATTATGCAGTTATTTGGGCTGTGGTTTATAACGTTCACTGATGTAGAAAGCGCTCGGTGTGTTAGATGGCGCCGCTTATCACATGGTGTTGTTGAAGAGCTTAGACTGGAAGTGTGTCCTCGGAACAATGTTTTCTCCTTTTCCTTAGCTATTTAAAAGAAATGTGTTAGGACTTGGGCTCTGTAGAAGTGAATCCAGGTCCATTTTAATGAATTATTCTTAAATTTCAAGTCCATGAGCCAGGAGCTTCCGTGGAACACGCCTGGCTACTTCAGTAGTTGGCTCCGATTTAGTTTTATCACCAATTTTGCTTTGTTTTCTTGGTATATTTAGTTGAAAGCTAAACCTAGGAGGTTCATATGCTAATTTCTTAGACTTTGAAGGCCACCTCTAATCTAAATGCATTTTGACAGTTTATCACCACTAGAGGGCATTAGTTGATGTGTTTCATATAGATAACATTGAGCTCATGCACGGGAATTTACCGAGGAGTGAGCACTGATTGGCTAAAATGCAAGTCTGTCAAAAGAACTGATATAAGGGGGCAGTCTGCAGAGGCTTAGCTACAAGGTAATTACAGAGTTAAAACGTGTATTATTATAACAGTGTTGGTTATGCAAAACTGTGGAATGGGTAATTAAGGGATTATATCTATCTTTTAAAACAACAAAAGTTCTGGTGTTGACTGTATAAGTATAAATACAATTTCTTGTGGACTCCACAGCTTGGTTTGTTTCCCAGGAGTTTGTGGACTCTTACCACCGTTATGAAATACGATATAATTTATACTTGCCTGATAAATTTAATTTCTTTAATGGTAGTTAGAGTCCACAAGACCCACCTATTTTTTGCTAGATTTTAATTATTTTTTTCTGGATTCAGTTTAAAGTGATGTTAAACTTTACATATTTAAAATCAGGTCTGGAAAATGAGCGATATTTTGTTGGGACTTTTAATTGATCACTTCTAATGAAGATGCACTGTAATTGACTGTTTAATCTAGCTGTGCCATTCTTGTACCCTGTGCTCGGGCTGCCCACTTCAAAGCTCATATTTTTAGCAAGCCAACGGTTTGAACTGTTCTCCATTCGGTGCTCTAGCTAGAAAAAAAAGTGTCGTACTGCTAAAGAGTGCAGATTTGAGAACAGTTCCAACTGTTCGCTCACAAAAAAACAAGTTATATTGGGTATTAGAATTAAGCAAGATTAAATAGTAAGTTACAGCGCATCTTCATTAGAAGTGATCAACTAAATTAAGTGATCAACTAAATATCGCTTAGATTCCGTATGTGATATTAAAACGTGAAGTTTACCATCACTTTAAGTGTGCACCTCCCCTTTTTTTTTTTCCTTGCTCTTGTCCTTAACTTTCTTTTTCTCCTTGCTTGGTTATACTGTACATTAGACTGGTTTACCAGTGAGGTGGGGGAGGGTTTTTTTAAGGGCTCTTGGAGTTTTGGGAATCTTTGCCTCCTCCTAGTGGTCAGGAGTGGAATTCCCAGGAGTAATGGCTTGTGGACTCTCGCCACAATTAAATAAATTAATTTATATTTTCTCTTGAATATCATCTCCCTCTTGTGGTGGTTTATTGAATAACATTCTCTCATTGTTTATCTCCATGGTTAGGATTCACCCCTGGGGCCAAGGAATTGTTTAAGTTGCAGAATCATGTATCTATCTATCACCTCCCTAGTGAAGATACATCTAAGGAGACTCTACTCTCAAAGCTTCCAACCACTACCAAACGAAGACCCCCACTTAGTCAGATGATCAGCCTCTTTGTCAGAGATATCACAACAAGTAAGAAGCCTCAAGTCTCATAAGCCCTGAACATCTTTTCTATACCCTCCATGCTGTGCTGATTGTGAATTGATTACTTACATGTTGTCCTCTTCTTTCTCTCATCATCTCACCTTCATTATCTTCACACCCTGCTGGACCTTTTCACTCTTGCTTCATTGTTCTCTTCTAGTCTGTCTATCTTGCTTTCTGTCTATCGCTCTGTCTTCCTTTGTGTCTTTCTCGCACTCTCTCTCCTCCACTCCTCTCTCTCCCGTCTGTCTTTGCCTCTCTTTTTTATAACATTGCTTTGTGTAACCTCTGCCAGTCATTGTATTCCTTGTGATCATTTTCTGATAATTCATCAGTTTCAGTTTGTTTCTCACTCTTCCTTTCTCTGTTTCTGTGTTTGACTCTCTGACTCCCCACTCATGACGGTCACAGACACAGAGCAGATGCTGTCTCACGGAGCAGCTGACATTATTTTAGAGGCTTGCACAGATTTCTGGGATGGCGCAGACATCTTCCCACTAGCTGGGTCTGACAGGTACTCTTTATTCTTTTGTGTACAAACCTTACTTTACAGTGCTGCTCATTCTCACGTCAGGCAAAAAGCAATGTATGGAACACTCCTCTAACTGAGATTTTTTTTTACTGGCCTTAAATCTCCTATCACAACTTAACTATGGTTTATTATCTCTCCACCTCTCTCATTCCATCTTCCTTTCACTTTCCCTCTTTCCCTCTTTCCCTGTTCTTTTCTTTCACTTGCTTTTATACACTCCATACCATTTATCTCGATCTCTCAGGAAGAAGGTGTTAGATTTCTATCAACGAGCCTGTCTGTCCGGTTACTGCTCTGCTTTCTCCTACAAACCCATGCACTACTCCCTGTCCCCGCAACTCCATGGGAAGTGCATAGAGATGTCTCATACACCAGGGCAGGGTGCTAATCCAACAATCTGTGAAGTGAATGGAAGCACCACTCTGAAGGCCACCTGCCGACATGACAGCTGGAGCTCTGATGGTTAGTGTCCAAAAGTTACTGTGGTCTTACTAGGTCACATACTCTCATTCATTTTCCCCTCTCTTGTTCCCTCTACTCTTACATCATTGACTCTTGTTCTCTATTTACCATTT